>NC_057804.1:474640552-474940552 GCF_018294505.1 Triticum aestivum
GGGCGGCTCGTCGCCCGTCGTATAGGCGACGCCGCCCACTGGGCCTGGACTGTCAAGGCGATGTGGGTGTTCGCGGGCCGTGCCACGGGTTTTCTCCGCGACTGGCCCGCTACTGGCCCACACCGGTGATGGCAGTCCAGTCCCGGACAAGCCAATCGCCGTGGTCTTCTTCTTTAGGAGCCATGGCGATGATGAACTGTTGGGCCAACTACTAGACCAGATTCTTCACAATTACGCCCCCTACCTGGCGCGCCAAAGATGTCAGTAGGAAACGACACCTATGGGATCACAAGAATCCCTACCACGGTTGCGGGGCACGGGATCGTGAGAAGAGCGGGACTAGTAGGCAGCACAAAGGGGATTTACCCAGGTTCGGGCCGCAAAGATGCGTAAAACCCTACGATCCTGCTTTGGTGGATGTATTTAGTGTTCCTGAGCTCTCGAGCTAGCTCTGGGTGTTGCCAGGTTCTAAAGAGCCGAATCCCTCTTCAGTGCGCAATGGGCCTCCTTTTATAGGCAAAAGGGGCTGCCACAATGGCACACACGAGGTGGAAAGTGCTACAGCGTTGTGAGCTTATCACTAGTATTACAGGACAAAGCGCATTTAATGCGAGGCTTAGGTGTCCTTCACTTTATCGGGGACGGGAGCGAGGCCCGCCCCGTCTGTCACCGCCCCCTTGCTTCGACACGTGCCCTGGCCAGCGGTATGCGGCACCATGTAGGCAGGCAGACAGCTGAGGTAGTACGGTGGTGGAGCCTCCACGAAAGGCTGCATGTTGCCACGCACGTGCCTACCCAGCTGGTTGGGCTGGCAGCTGCATGTGAACAGCGGCGGTGGAGACTTGATGGCGCGGGCCTAGCAGTGGCCCTGCTGGCGCGCCTGGCGAGGGTCTTGCCGGATGGCCCGGCAAGGGTCCTGCCACGGCACACCGTCGTCCCCGGCAAGGATCTTTCCGGGGGTCTCCTCGGCTTCCTTGGCAAGAACCTTGCTGAGGATTGTTGCCTTCCTATCCTCATTTGATCTTGACTGTTCTTTGTCTTCACAAAGATCTGCATGCCACCACGGAGGTGCCTCCCGAGCCCTGTCCCAACGCGTATGCTTAGCGTTGGTGGGCTTGAAGGTGGCTCACTCTGTTTTTGTGGGGCGAGCTGCCCCGGCAAGGTTCTTGCCGGGGATGCTGAGGCTGCCCCGGGCAAGGGTCCTTGCCGGGGCAACCTGCGTTGCCCGTGCGACCTCTGTGGCCTTGGTCCTTGTTATTGCTTTGTTTGTCTTGCGCCTTCGGCTTCTCTCCGACTTCCCTCTCCTGCCCTGTTATGCATGGCCGTGGCAGGTGGCTCTGACTGCTCGTGCACAAGTAAAGGGGTCAAAAGCAGAGCCCCTACTTTTGTACACCGACAGGTGGCCAAGAGAGGGAGAGAGGGGGTGCGCCCTAGGGTGGGCCTTTAGGCCCATCAGCGCCTAGGGTTTCCCCTCTCCCCTCATAGCTGCGCCTTGGGCCTTGGTGGGAGGCGCACCAACCCACTCTAGGGCTGGTCCCTTCCCACTCTAGGCCCATGCAAGCCTCCGGGGCTGGTGGCCCCTCCAGGTGGACCTCGAAACCCTTCCGGTGGTCCCGGTACATTACCAGTGACCCCCAAAATACTTCCGGTGGCCAAAACCTCTCTTCCTATATATTATTCTTTACCTCCGGACCATTCCGGAACTCCTCGTGATGTCCAGGATATTATCCGGGAGTCCAAACAACATTCGGTAACCACATACAAACTTCCCTTATAACCCTAGCGTCATCGAACCTTAAGTGTGTAGACCCTACAGGTTCGGGAATCATGCAGACATGACCAAGACGGCTCTCCGGTCAATAACCAACAGCGGGGTCTGGATACCCATGTTGGCTCCCACATGTTCCACGATGATCTCATCGGATGAACCATGATGTCGGGGATTCAAGCAATCCCGTATACAATTCCCTTTGTCAATCGGTATGTTACTTGCCTGAGATTCGATCGTCGGTATCCCAATACCTCGTTCAATCTCGTTACCGGCAAGTCACTTTACTCGTTCTGTAATGCATGATCTTGTGACTTACTACTTAGTAACATTGAGCTCATTATGATTATGCATTACCGAGTGGGCCCAGAGATACCTCTCCGTCATACGGAGTGACAAATCCTAGTCTCGATTCATGCCAACCCAACAAACACTTTCGGAGATACCTGTACTGCACCTTTATAGTCACCCAGTTACGTTGTGACGTTTGGTACATCCAAAGCACTCCTACAGTATCAGGGAGTTACACAATCTCATGGTCTAAGGAAATGATACTTGACATTAGAAAAGCTTTAGCAAACGAACTACACGATCTTGTGCTATGCTTAGGATTGGGTCTTGTCCATCACGTCATTCCCCTAACGATCTCATCCCATTATCAATGACATCCAATGTCCATGGTCAGGAAACCATGACCATATGTTGATCAATGAGCTAGTCAACTAGAGGCTCACTAGGGACATGTTGTGGTCTATGTATTCACACATGTATTGCGGTTTCCGGTCAATACAATTATAGCATGAACAATAGACAATTATCATGAACAAGGAAATACAATAATAACCATTTTATTATTGCCTCTAGGGCATATTTCGAACAGCCTCCAACTAGCACTAGAGTCAATAATCTAGTTCACATCACTATGTGATTGTAACGAGTCCAACACTGTCGGCGTCCTGGGAATGGGGGTCCCCAGACTTGCCTGCCTGCGGCATGCGGCATGGCTCGAGCAGTGGCCCAATACGGCCCATCTTCGTCAACTCAAGCTCAAGACCCTCGCGAGGGGCCAAGCCTCGCGGGGTGGACGACAGGAAGCTTCCTCAGGAGCGGCCTCGCCAGGCAAGCTCGCGAGGAGGCAGAGAGATCAAGGCAAGGGTACCTCGCGAGGTGCTCGTGACGCAAGCCATGACGACCGAGGCTAGGCGGGTGCCGGCCTGCATAGTTCCTTGTTTCCTCTTTGGTGCAAAGAGAGCATGCACAGACCAAGGCATCACGCAAAGGCTACCGTTTCGGTGCAACAAGGCCAAGACCAGCAGAGAGGCATGATGGAGGTCACCGTGGAGCCCAACACAGCGTCATTGTCAGAGTCTTTGACAGTCGGAGACCAAATTTAGTCAGGATAAGTGTACTAGATGTTCCCCTTCAAAATGGCCAATTGTTGGCGCCCTTCCGCTCAATATTTGGGAAGAGGACCAGGGCCTCTCTCTATATATAGGGCTAGCCACCATAGTATGGGAGGGAACGAATCGACCCTTCAAAAGGGACAACACCACCTCAAGAACATCCCTGGCGAGGCTGTTCTTCCTTTGTATTCTTCATCATCAGCCCCAGAGGCAATCCACCACACCACACACTGGAGTAGGGTATTACACCACATTGGTGGCCTGAACCAGTATAAACCCCATGTCCCTCGTGTGTTCATCTTTCTAGCTTAGACTCCTTGCGAGGCTTTGGGACATGAGTTGGTAGAGGAGAGATCTTTGTGCGCACCCCAGTGTTCGAACCTCAAGGGTCTGCCGGAACCCGAAATCCGACATTTGGCGCGCGACGTAGGGGTGCGCCGGAGCTCTCCCTGTCAACGACCCGTTCTCCATCAACCTTGCGCTTCGCCCTCATGGCAGGCAACGCACCATCCGCTCCGGCCATAGGGGCCGGCACTGGGCCCTGGGGGCTCTGAGCTCTGACCCCCGCCTTGCGACAGGTGCGGTGGCCGAACAAGTTCAAGCCAGAGATGCCGCCACGCTACAATGGTGCAGCAGATCCGCTAGCTTTCCTGCTAGCATATGAGGAAGCCATCCTAAAGGCCGGGGGCTATGACCGGGTCATGGCCAACTGGCTGCCCATGGCGCTCACCGGCGTCCCAGACATGTGCTTGCTTCACTTGCCAGCGTCTTCAGTGGACTCCTGGGAGGAGCTGCGCGGCCTCTTCCTCCCCATCACACAGTGCCGGCGCTCCCGGTCGCTGTGGCACTCCTTGGCGGCTCGCAAGCCCCACCCATGAGTTGCCACATCAAGCCGTTTGTCCGCCAGGTCGGCGCTGCCCTGACTCGTCGCCCAGCTCCTCTGGGTTGGGCGTCACCCAAGGCCGACTTGACCTTCAGCTTGGATGATCACGCCGCCAACACTGCCTGCTCAGGCGCACTCCCGATGCTGTGTACTCCTACCATCTGCTAGGTGGCCGTCAACAGGACCCTCGTCAATGGCGGGGCCGGCCTCAATGTGCTCTCGATCGAGGCCTTCGGCCTCCTCCACATGTGCCGGAGCGACTCCGACCCAGCTAGCCCTTCTCGGGCGTCGGGGGCAGCCCCACCTGCTCTTTGGGGCAGATCCGCGTCCCGGTGACATTCGGCACCCAAGCCAACTTCCGCACGGAGCTTGTCGACTTCGACGTCAACCCCATCGGCCTCCCGTACAATGCCATCCTCCGCTACCCGGCTTTGGCCCAGTTCATGGCAGCAACCCACCCAGCTTACAACTTGATGAAAATGCCCGGGAGCAGTGGTGTCCTCACCATAGCCAGAGATGCGAAAGATGCCCTGCAGGCACTCAAGCTCGCTTTCAAGGCAGCCGCAGCAACGCAGCCCGCCAGTGCCGATCCCCTGAAGGCTAAGGGGGCTGCGCCCATCAAGAAGAAGCAACTGTTCACCCAAGACAAAGCAGAGACCAAGCAAGTACTAGTCCACGAGGATGGGTCCTCCGGCGCCACCTTCACCGTAGGCGCCAATCTAGATCCCGAGCAAGAGGAGGCCCTGGTGAAGTTCCTGCGCGCGAACAAGGAGGTGTTCGCGTGGGAACCCAAACAACTGGCAAGGGTCCCCAGGCAGGTGATCGAGCATCACCTGAACGTCTATCCCAACGTACGCCCAGTGAAGCAGAAGGCAAGGCGGCAGTCCACCGAGAAGCAAGCTTTCATCATCCAAGAAACCCGCAAGTTGGAGGCCGCGGGAGTCATTCGCGAGGTTCTCTATCCGGAGTGGCTGGCGAACCTTGTCGTTGTGCCGAAGAAAGGGGGGAAGGAGCGCATGTGCGTCAATTTTACCAACCTCAACAAGGCCTGCCCACAGGATCCATTTCCGCTCCCCCGCATCGACCAGATCGTCGACTCTACTGTTGAGTGCGACCTGTTGTGCTTCTTGGATGCCTTCTCAGGCTATCACCAAATCAAGATGGCGGTCGAAGACGTGGAGAAGACGGCTTTCCTGACCGCGTGCAGGGTGTACTGCTACACCTGCATGCCTTTCGGATTGCGCAACGCGTGCGCAACCTTCCAGCGGCTGATGCACATCGCATTAGGCCGGCAGCTCAGGAGGAACGCTGAGGCTTATGTCGATGACATAGTGGTAAAGTCTTGGGAGGCGAAGACCCTGATATAGGACCTGGAAGAAACCTTGACAAGCCTGTGTGAAGTGGACTTGCGGCTCAACCCAGAGAAGTGCATGTTCGGTGTTCCCTCTGGCAAGCTTCTGGGTTTCCTCGTGTCCCACAGAGGGATCGAGGCTAACCCGGAGAAGGTCAAGGCAATTGAAGACATGAGTCCGCCGCAAACTCTCAGGGAAATGCAGAAGCTTACCGGGCGGGTAACTGTGCTAGGGCACTTCATCTCCAAGCTAGGGGAACACGCTTTGCCCTTCTTCAAGCTAATGAAGAGGAAGGGCCCGTTCGAATGGACTCAAGAGGCTGACAAAGCGTTTCAAGATATCAAGAAGTACCTGACCAATCCTCCTGTGATGGTAGCGTGACGCTCAAAGGAGCCCCTGGTGCTTTATCTCGCCGCCACACCATACTCCGCCAGCGCTGCTCTGGTGGCCCTCTGGGAGGAGCGCCGGACCAAGACCGCACCAGTTGCGGCAACCCCAAGGAAGAAGGGCCCCTCAAGGGCCGCGCCCTCAGCACATACAAGTCAGCCTCAACAAGGAGGCGTCGTCACAGCAGCGGGGGCTCCACCAGTTTGTCAGGAGCTAGGGACTCTTGCGCCTTAGGAGACGCTCGACTCCCCAGAGGGTGCTGACTCCATCGCTACGCCTGCGCTCGTCGAGCATCCCGTGTACTTCATCAGCACGGTGCTGAGGGACGCAAGGGCATGGTACCCCATGCCTCAGAAGCTCCTGCTCGCGCTGTTGGTGGCCTCACGGAAGCTGCGGCACTACTTCCAGGGTCATCCAATCAAGGTCGTCTCAGCATACCCGTTGGAATGGGTGCTCAGGAGTCCCAACTCAGTGGGAAGGGTCACCGAATGGAACATCGAACTACAAGCATTTCAGTTGGAGTTCAGCACGACTAGGGTTGTTAAGGGAGCTGCACTTGCAGATTTTGTAGCAGAATGGACAGAGGCGCCAGGACTTGAAGCAGGCGAGGACCGATCGCTTTCCCCAGGAAGTGAGGCGCCGGACGGTTGGGTTATGTACTTCGACGGAGCTTTCTCCCGACATGGCGTGGGGGCTGGTGCGGTGCTCATATCCCTCACTCAGGACATGCTCTACTACGCCGTGCAACTCTGTTTCCAGCATGGAGAAAAGGTTTCCAACAATATAGCAGAATACGGGGGGCTGATAGCGGGCCTAAAAGCTGCGGTGGCCTTGGGGGTGAAGCGCCTCGTCATCAAGGGCAATTCACAACTCCTCGTCAACTTCTCCAACAAAGTGTATGAGCCGAAGGACGAGCACATGGAGGCTTATCTAGCAGAGGTTCGCAAAATTGAGAAGCGGTTTTGGGGTTTGGAGTTGCAGCATGTGCCCCGCGGCACCAATCAGGAAGTTGACGACATCGCAAAAAGGGCATCCAGGCGGCTGCCTCGGGAGCCCAGAGTCTTTGAAGAGAGGCTCTTTAAACCCTCAGCAGTGCCACCACCATCGGGCGAAGCACAACCTCGGGCGGAGCTCCCCTAGCCACCTGCCTGAGGAGTTCCGACCTGTGGACCGACCTCAGGAGCACGCTTGCTCCTGGCGCTGGAGCCTCAGGAGGGATGTTTGACCGTGGAACTCAAGAGCTACTTGGCGCAAGGGACTTTGCCAGAAAAGGAGGAAGACGCAGAATGTATGGTGTGGCAAGCCACGGCATACTGCATTCAAGATGGAGAGCTTTACCGGAAGCAACCGAATGACGTATCCCTACGTTGCATTTCCAGCGAACAGGGGAAGGAGCTGTTGGCAGACATACACGGCGGAGACTGTGGGCACCACTCATCATCACGAACCCTCGTTGGCAAGGCGTTCCGCAGCGGGTTCTACTTGCCCACAACACTCAACGACGCCGTCGAGCTGGTGAAGGCTTGTGAAGCTTGCCAATTCCACGCCAAGCAGATCCATCACCCGGCTCAGGGCCTGCAGACCATACCCCTCTCATGGCCATTCGCGGTTTGGGGGCTGGACATCTTGGGCCCGTTTCCTCGGTTGCCAGGGGGCTATCACTACCTCTACGTTGTCGTCGACAAGTTCACCAAGTGGGCTGAGGTGTAAGCTGTTCGCACCATCCCAGCAGGCTCCGCAGTCAAGTTCATCAAGGGCCTCGTGAGACGATTTGGGGTGCCTAACCGCATCATCACTGACAATGGTTCGCAATTCACCAGCAATCTCTTCAAAACATACTGTGCTAATCTTGGAACGCAGATATGCTATGCTTCAAAAGCACACCCTCGGAGCAACGGCCAGGCTGAGCGAGCCAACATGGATGTCCTGAAGGGCCTCAAAACTAGGACCTTCAAGACGAAGCTGGAGGCCTGCGGCAAGGGCCGGTACGACAAGCTCCAGTCTATGTTGTGGTCTATCCGCACGACCGTAACCAAGTCGACTGGCGAAACCCCATTCTTCCTCGTCTACGGAGCTGAGGCCGTCCTCCCTCACGAGGTCAGGCGTCACTCCGCGCGGGTCCTAGCGTTCGACGAGGTGCAGCAGGACGCCATGCGGGGGACGGATCTCGTGCTGGGGGAGGAACGCCGTCGGGAGGCCACGCTGCGGGCGGCAAGATACCAACAGGCGCTGCAACGATACCACTGCCGCAACATCCGCCCCAGGACTCTTGAGGTAGGGGACCTCGTGCTCAGACGGGTCTTCTCCAGGGAGGGGCTGCATAAGCTCTCCCCTATGTGGGAGGGCCCATTCAAGGTTGTTCATGTTTCTAGGCCCGGCTCCGCGCGCTTGGAGACCCAGGAGGGGGTGCCCATCCCTAACGCGTGGAACATTCAACACCTCCAGAGGTTCTACCGTTGAGCGAGGCCCAGTGCCTGTGGAAAAGGCCCGGAGCCTGTGACGAAGGCCAATGCCTGTGAAGCTTGTCGCTTTGGGAAAAGGCCCGGTGCCTGTGAAGAAGGCCAATGCCTGTGAAGCTCGCCCCCCCTCAAGAAAAGGCCCGGTGCTTGTGAAGAAGGCCAATGCCTATGAAGCTCGCCGCCCATGACACTCTCACGTAACAGTGAGTTGGGGCTGTACACGCCCCAGAGTCTTCGGAGTGCCACCCCTGGGCCTCAGGGGCTCCCGCCCACGCCCAGTGGTAGCACTTAGCTCCACGCTGGTGAGAATACGTCAAATACTAGATTAGGTGCTGGACGCGGCTTTTCATTTGCTTTCTGCAGTTGGCTAGTTCTTATTTGTTTGAAACTTTAGTTGGAGTTGCTTTCGGTGTTGTGTGGCACCCGGCCTGCGTTTTCTATCTTTGTCGTTCTCCTGAGCCTTCATTCCTTTTGCGACCCTCGCGAGGGAGGCTGCGCGGGCACCCTCGCGAGCGTCTCCTGGTTTAATTTTGTGAGTTTCCTCGACCTAAGTTTGCAGCGGGAGCACTCCTCCCAGTCAATGCCCCACGGGCATCATGACGCGAACGATGGGCCCGAGCGGCCTAGGGCTGAAGCCTAGGGCTGAAGCCTAGGGCTGAAGCCTAACCCTCCGGCAAATTTCTTTTTGCAGGCCTCGAAACCCATGACAAGGCCTCCAGCCGGAGCCTCTCGAGGCTGGCGCGACAACAAACCCCTCCCACCGAGCTAAGTTGTTCCTACGGATGAGCACGCAACACCATAGCACGGCATGGAAATGATAGAAACAACATGATAATTAAAAGCTACGGTCTAGCATGCCCCCGCGGGGCTCCATACTTCTCTCTCTATGCAGATAAAACAAAATGGCCGCGGCTCGCCCAGCCACAACCCGAGGGAGAAGATCTGCATCACCCTCCGGAGCTCAAGCGGTCCCCTCCTCACGCTTCACTAGGGCGCGACGGTGGGAGGATCCGCCTCCCCCCTTGAAGCGAGCGCGACGGCGTGGTGGCTGGTCACGGTCGCCGCTGGAGGAGCTGCCGTCGGAAGGGGAGTCACTGAAGCTTGGCGAGCTGCAGGCACCGCCAGGCGCATGCCCACCCTCGTCTTCGCCGCTGCCATTGCCAAGGCTAAGCAGTCGGCCGTCGTCGTCACCTTCGGGGCAGCACCCGGCACGACGACCATCTCCTCCGAACACCTTCACGAATAGGGTGGCGTCGCCGTTGAACTTGAAGTGGAGAGTGCATCACTGGCCTAGGCCACGCGCGCGGGCAAACGTCTGCCAGCCATGATTCAGCGCCATGTTTCCGGCAATGGAAACTTCCACCGCCACCCAAGAGGCCCTGCTACAGCAGCCGTCCGCCTGGAGCCAGAGCCCGCCTGTGGCACTTGCTGGCAGCTCGCCGGCGAAGAAGCGAAGAAGAAGAGGCGGAGCAAGGAGAGATGGACTGGAAGGGCTCGTGCCGTTCCGTACTGATAGCCGGAGGAGGCCAACCATCGGCCTCCACAATCGCAGGTAATCATGACTCATTTTGCATGCAGGGACTTGTCATGTCGAATGGTTGCGAAGGCATCGGGGGGAAGCGAAGACGCCCATGTACAATCAACCGCCACGTGGCACCCAAGGCCGCAGGCTGTTGGGGCCCGCGGCGCTTTGCACTTACCCCTTTGCTTCTCTGCTAAGCCAAGTCCGGGCGCGCCTTGGGCCCGGGGGCTACTGTCGGCGTCCTGGGAACGGGGGTCCCCAAACTTGCCTGCCTGCAGCCTACGATGTGGCTCGAGCAATGGCCTAGTACGACCACTCTTCGTCAACTCAAGCTCAAGACCCTCGCGAGGGGCCAAGCCTCACGGGGCGGACGACATGAAGCTTCCTCAGGAGCGGCCTCGCCAGGCAAGCTCGCGAGGAGGCGGAGATATGAAGGCAAGGGTACCTCGCGAGGTGCCCATGATGCAAGCCATGACGACCGAGGCCAGGCGGGCGCTAGGCGGGCGCCGGCCTGCGTATTGTCCTTGTTTCCTCTTTGGTGCAAAGGGAGCATGCATAGGCCAAGGCATCAGGCAAAGGCTATCATTTTGGTGCAACAAGACCAAGACCAGCAGAGCGGCAGGATGGAGGTCACCGTGGAGCCTAAGACGGCGTCATCGTCAGAGTCTTTGGCAGTCGAAGACCAACTTTAGTCAGGATAAGTGTACTAGATGTTCCCCTTCAAAATGGCCAATTTTTGGTGCCCTTCCCGCTCAATATTTGGGAAGAGGACCAGGGCCTCTCTATATATATAGGGCTAGCCAACACATAATGGGAGGGCACGAATCGACCCTTCAAAAGGTAGAACACCACCGCAAGAAGATCCCTAGCGAGGCTGTTCTTCCTTTGTATTCTTCATCATCAGCCCCAGAGGCAATCCAACACACCACACACTAGAGTAGGGCATTACACCACAATGGTGTCCCGAATGAGTATAAACCCCGTATCCCACGTGTGTTCATCGTTCTAGCTTAGACTCCTTGCGAGGCTTTGGGACATGAGTTGGTAGAGGAGAGATCTTCATGCGCACCCCAGTGTTTGAACCTTAAGGGTCTGCCGGAACCCGAAATCCGACAAACACCCATTGGGTTTGATCATATATCGCTTGTGAGAGAGGTTATTAGTCAACGGGTTTGAATCTTTCAGATCCGTGTGTGCTTTACAAATCTCTATGTCATCTCCTAGATGCAGCTACCACGCTCTCTTTGGAGCTATTCCAAATAACTGTTCTACTATACGAATCCGGTTTACTACTCAGAATAATCCAGATTAGTGTCAAAGTTTGCATCGGCGTAACCCTTTACGACAAACTCTTTTACCACCTCCATAATCAAGAAAATTCCTTAGTCCACTAGTTACTAAGGATAACTTTGACAGCCGTCCCGTGATCCATTCCTGGATCACTCTTGTACCCCTTAACTGACTCATGGCAAGGCACACTTCAGGTGCGGTACACAACATAGCATACTGTACAGCCCACGTCTAAAGCATAGGGGACGACCTTCGTCCTTTCTCTCTCTCCTGCCGTAGTCAGGTCTTGAGTCTTACTCAATACTCACACCTTATAACACAGCCAAGAACTCCTTATTTCCCGATCTATTTTGAACTCCTTCAAAATCTTGTCACGGTATGTATTCATCTAAAAGAACTATTAAGCGTTTTTGATCTATCCTTATAGATCTTGATGCTCAATGTTCAAGTAGCTTAATCCTGGGTTTCCATTGAAAAACAATTTTCAAATAACCCTTTATGCTTTCGAGAAACTCTACATCATTTCCGATCAACAACATGTCAACAACATATACTCATCAAAAATGCGATAGTGCTCCCACTCACTTCTTTGGAAATACAAGTTTCTCATAAACTTTGTATAAACCCAAAATCTTTGATCATCTCATCAAAGCGTATATTCCAACTCCGAGATGCTTACTCCAGTCCTGAGAAGGATTGCTGGAGCTTTGCATACTTGTTAGCATCTTTCAGGATTGACAAAAACCTTCGGGTTGTATCACATACAACCTTTCCTCAAGAATATCGTCGAGGAAACAATGTTTTGACATCCTATCTGCAAGGTTTCATAAATCATGCAGTAATTGCTAATATAATTCCAACAGACTCTTAGCATGGCTACGAGTGAAAAAGTCTCATCGTAGTCAACTCCTTGAACTTGTCGGAAAACATCTTAGCGACAAGTCGAGCATTCTTAATGGTGACACTTACCATCATTGTTCGTCTTCGTTTTAAAATCCATCTGTATCTAACAACCTTACAACCATCAAGTAGTTCTTGCAAAGTCTATACTTTGTTTTCATACATGGATCCTCTCTTGGATGTTATGGCCTCGAGCCATTCTTCGGAATCCGGGCCCACCATCGCTTCTCCATGGCTCGTAGGTTCATTGTTGTCTTCATGAAGTTGTCTCGCCAACTATTACTTCTACTACTATGGCTAACGGTTTAGCAATACAGTAAAGTAATTACATGGCGTTATTCAATGACACGCAGGTCATACAATAAATTAAGACAACTCCTATGGCTCATGCCGGTTGTCATACTCATCGACTTGCAAGTCATGATTCCTATTACAAGAACATGATCAATCTCATACATCACATATATATCATTCATCACATCCTTTTGGCCATATCACATCACACGGCATATGCTGCAAAAACAAGTTAGACGTCCTCTAATTGTTGTTGCAAGTTTTTACGTGGCTGCTATAGGTTTCTAGCAAGAACGTTTCTTACCTACGCCAAAACCACAACGTGATATGCCAATTGCTATTTCATAAGGACCCTTTTCATCGAATCCAATCCGATTAAAGTGGGAGAGATAGACACCCGCTTGCCACCTTATGCAAGTAGTGCATGTCAGTCGGTGGAACCTGTCTCGCGTAAGCGTACGTGTAAGGTCGGTCCAGGCCGCTTCATCCCACGATGCCGGCGAATCAAGATAAGACTAGTAGTGGTAAGTAAATTGACAAAATCGACGTCCACAACAACTTGTGTTCTACTTGTGCATAGAAACTACGCATAGACCTAGCTCATGATGCCACTGTTAGGGAACATAGCGGAAATTCAAAATTTTCTATGCATCACCAAGATCAGACTATGGAGATTCTAGCAACAAGAGATTGGGGAGTGTATCTTCATACCCTTGAAGATCGCGATGTGGAAGCGTTGCAAGAACGCGGATGAAGGAGTCGTACTCGTAGTGATTCAGATCGCGGTGGATTCCGATCTAAGCGCCAAACAACGGCACCTCCGCGTTCAACACACGTGCAGCCCGGTGACGTCTCACGTGCCTTGATCCAGCAAGGAGAGAGGGAGAGGTTGAGGAAGACTCCGTCCAGCAGCAGCACAATGGCGTGGTGGTGATGGAGGAGTGTGGCACTCCAGCAGGGCTTCGCCAAGCACCGCGAGAGACGTGGATGGAGAGGGGTAGGGCTGCGCCAAGAGAGAGGGAGACTCATGTGTTTGGTAGCCCCCAAAAGCCCAATATATATAGGAGGAGGGGACGAGGGTGCGTCCCCTCTAGGGTTCCCACCCCTAGGGGGTGGCAGCCCTAGATGGGATGGAGGGGGCAGCCAAGAGGGGGAGAGAGGGGGGTGCACCCTAGGGTGGGCCTTTAGGCCCATCAGTGCCTAGGGTTTCCCCTCTCCCCACATAGTTGCGCCTTGGGCCTTGGTGGGAGGCGCACCAGCTGACTCTGGGCTGGTCCCTTCCCACTCTAGGCCCATGCAAGCCTCCGGGGCTGGTGGCCCCTCCCGGTGGACCCCGGAACCCTTTCGGTGGTCCCGGTACATTACCGGTGACCCCCGAAATACTTCCGGTGCCAAATCTCTCTTCCTATATATTATTCTTTACCTCCGGACCATTCCAAAACTCCTCGTGACATCCGGGATCTTATCCAGGACTCCGAACAACATTCAGTAACCACATACAAACTTCCCTTATAACCCTAGCGTCATCGAACCTTAAGTGTGTAGACCCCACGGGTTTGGGAATCATGCAGACATGACCGAGACAGCTCTCCGGTCAATAACCAACAGTGGGATCTACATACCCATGTTGGGTCCCATATGTTCCACGATGATCTCATCGGATGAACCACGATGTTAGGGATTCAAGGAATCCCGTATACAATTCCCTTTGTCAATCGATACATTACTTGCCCGAGATTCGATCGTCGGTATCCCAATACCTTGTTCAATCTCGTTACCGGCAAGTCACTTTACTCGTTCCATAATGCATGATCCCGTGACTAACTACTTAGTCACGTTGATATCATTATGATGATGCATTACCGAGTGGGCCCAGAGATACCTCTCCGTCATACGGAGTGACAAATCCCAGTCTCGATTCGTGCCAAACCAACAAACACTTCCGGAGATACCTGTAGTGCACCTTTATAGTCACCCAGTTACGTTGTGACGTTTGGTACACCCAAAGCACTCCTACGGTATCAGGGAGTTACACAATCTCATGGTCTAAGGAAATGATACTTGACATTAGAAAAGCTTTAGCAAACGAACTACACGATCTTGTGTTATGCTTAGGATTGGGTCTTATCCATCACATCATTCTCCTAATGATGTGATCCCGTTATCAATGACATCCAATGTCCATGGTCAGGAAACCATGACCATCTGTTGATCAACGAGCTAGTCAACTAGAGGCTCACTAGGGACATGTTGTGGTCTATGTATTCACACATGTATATCGGTTTCCGGTCAATACAATTATAGCATGAACAATAGACAATTATCATGAACAACGAAATACAATAATAACCATTTTTTTATTGCCTGTAGGGCATATTTCCAACAGTCTCCCACTTGCACTAGAGTCAATAATTTAGTTGACATCACTACGTGATTGTAACGAGTCCAACACCCATTGGGTTTGATCATATCTCGCTTGTGAGAGAGATTTCAGATCCGTGTGTGCTTTACAAATCTCTATGTCATCTCCTAGATGCAACTACCACGCTCTATTTGGAAATATTCCAAATAACTGTTCTACTATACGAATCCGGTTTACTACTCAGAATAATCCGGATTAGTGTCGAAGTTTGCATCGGCGTAACCCTTCACGACGAAGTCATTTCCACCTCTATAATCGAGAAAATTCCTTAGTCCACTAGTTACTAAGGATAACTTTGACCGCTGTCCTGTGATCCATTCCTGGATCACTCTTGTACCCCTTGACTGACTCATGGCAAGGCACACTTCAGGTGCGGTACACAGCATAACATACTGTAGAGCCTACGTCTAAAGCATAGGGGATGACCTTCGTCCTTTCTCTCTCTTCTGCCGTAGTCAGGTCTTCAGTCTTACTCAATACTCACACCTTATAACACAGCCAAGAACTCCTTCTTTGCCGATCTATTTTAAACTCCTTCAAAATCTTGTCACGGTATGTATTCATCTGAAAGTACTATTAAGCGTTTTTATCTATCCTTGTAGATCTTGATGCTCAATGTTCAAGTAGCTTAATCCAGGGTTTCCATTGAAAAACACTTTTCAAATAACCCTTTATGCTTTCCAGAAACTCTACATCATTTTCGATCAACAATATGTCAACAACATATACTCATCAGAAATGCTATAGTGCTCCCACTCACTTCTTTGGAAATACAAGTTTCTCATAAACTTTGTATAAACCCAAAATCTTTGATCATCTCATCAAAGCGTATATTCCAACTCCGAGATGCTTACTCCAGTCCTTAGAAGGATTGCTGGAGCTTTGCATACTTGTTAGCATCTGTCAGGATTGAGAAAAACTTTTGGTTGTATCACATACAACCTTTCCTCAAGAATATCGTCGACAAAACAATGTTTTGACACCCTATCTGCAAGATTTCATAAATTATGCTGTAATTGCTAATATAATTCCAACAGACTCTTAGCATCGCTACGAGTGAGAAAGTCTCATCATAGTCAACTCCTTGAACTTGTCGGAAAACATCTTAGCGACAAGTCGAGCTTTCTTAATGGTGACACTTACCATCATTGCCCGTCTTCCTTTTAAAATACATCTATACCTAACAGCCTTATGACCATCAAGTAGTTCTTCCATAGTCTACACTTTGTTTTCATACATGGATCCTCTCTTGGATTTTATGGCCTCGAGCCATTCGTCGGAATCCGGGCCCACCATCGCTTCTCCATGGCTCGTAGGTTCATTGTTGTCTAGCAACATGACCTCCAAGGCAGGATTACCGTACCGCTCTTAAGTAGTACGCGTCCTTGTCATCCTACGAGGTTTGGTAGTGACTTGATCCAAAGTTTCCTGATCACTATCATCAGCTTCCACTTCAATTGGTGTAGGCGCCATAAGAACAGCTTCCTGTGCCCTGCTACACACCAGTTGAAGTGACGGTTCAATAACCTCATCAAGTCTCCACCATCCTCCCACTCAATTCTTTCGAGAGAAACTTTTACTCGAGATAGGACCCGTTTCTAGAAACAATCACTTTTGCTTCCGGATCTGAAATAGGAGGTATACCCAACTGTTTTTGGGTGTCCTATGAAGATGCATTTACCCGCTTTGGGTTCGAGCTCATCTGGATGAAACCTTTTCACATAAGCGCCGCAGCCCCAAACTTTTAAGAAACGACGACTTAGGTTTCTCTAAACCATAGTTCTTACGCTGTCATCTCAACGGAATTACCTGGTGTCCTATTTAAAGTGAATATGGTTGTCTCTAATGCTTAACCCGTAAACGATAGTGGTAATTCGATAAGAGACATCATGGCATGCACCATATCCAATAGGGTGCAACTATGACGTTCGGACACACCATCACATTATGGTATTCCAGGCGGCATTAGTTGTGAAACAATTTCCACAATGTCTTAATTGTGTATGAAACACGCAATTCAGATATTCATCTCTGTCATCATATCATAGAAATTTTATCCTTTTGTCACGGCAATCTTCAACTTCACTCTGAAATTACTTGAACCTTTCAATACTTCAGACTTTTGTTTCATCAAGTAGATACACTTGGCATCTACTCAAATCATCTGTGAAGTAAGAACATAACGATATCCACTGCGTGCCTCAGCACTCATTGGACTGCACACATCAAAATGTATTACTTCCAACAAGTTGCTTTGTTGTTCCATTTCACTGAAAACGAGGTCTTTCAGTCATCTTGCCCATGTGGTATGATATGCATGTCTCAAGTGATGCAAAATCAGGTGAGTCCAAACGATCCATCTGCATGGAGTTTCTTCATGCGTATATACCAATAAACATGGTTCGCATGCCTCAATCTTTTCAAAAACGAGTGAGTCCAAAGATCCGTCAACATGGAGCTTCTTCATGCGTTTCATACCAATATGACTCAAATGGCAGTGCCACAAGCATGTGGTACTTATCATTACTATCTTATATCTTTTGGCATGAACATGTGTATCACTATGATCGAGATTCAATAAACCATTCATTTTAGGTGCAAGACCATTGAAGGTATTATTCAAATAAATAGAGTAACCATTATTCTCCTTAAATGAATAACCGTATTGCGATAGACATAATCCAATCATGTCTATGCTCAACGGAAACACTGAATAACAATTATTTAGGTTTAACACTGATCCCGATGGTAGAGGGAGCATGCGATGTTTGATCACATCAACCTTGGAAATACTTCCAACACATATCGTCACCTCGCCTTTAGCTAGTCTCCGTTTATTACGTAGCCTTTTATTTCGAGTTACTAACACTTAGCAACCGAACCGATATCTATTACCATAGTGCTACTAGGAGTACTAGTAAAGTACATATTAATATCATATATATCCAATATACTTTTTTCGATCTTGCCAACCTTCTTATCTACCAAGTATCTAGGGTAATTCTGCTCTAGTGACTGTTCCCCTTATTACAGAAGCACTTAGTCTCGGGTTTGGGTTCCACCTTGGGTTTCTTCACTAGAGCAGCAACTGATTTGCCATTTCATGAAGTATCCCTTCATGCCCTTGCCCTTCTTGAAACTAGTGGTTTCACTAACCATCAACAATTTATGCTCCTTCTTGATTTCTACTTTCGCGGTGTCAAACATCACGAATATTTCAAGGATCATCATATCTATCCCTGATATGTTATAGTTCATCACGAAGCTCTAGTAGCTTGGTGGCAATGACTTTGGAGAAACATCACTATCTCATCTGGAAGATTAACTGCCACTTGATTCAAGTGACTGTTGTACCCAGACAATCTGAGTACAAGCTCAACGATTGAGATTTTCTCTCTTAGTTTGTAGCTAAGAACCTCGTCGGAGGTCTTATACCTCTTGACATGGGCACGAGCCAGAAATCCCAATTTCAGCCCTAGGAACATCTCATATGTTCCGTGACGTTTGAAAATCGTCTTTGGTGCATCAATTCTAAACCATTTAACATTACTGAACTATCATGTAGTCATCAAAACGTGTATGCCAGATGTTCGCAACATCCAAAAACGACGCTCCAGGTTCAACACACCGAACGGTGCATTAGGGACATAAGCCTTCTGTGCAGCAATGAGGACAATCCTCAGTATATGGACCCAGTCCGCATAATTGCTACTATCAACTTTCAGCTAAATTTTCTCTAGGAACATATCTTAAAATAGTAGAACTAAAGCATAGGCTACGACATAATTCGCAAAGACCTTTTGACTATGTTCATGATAATTAAGTTCATTTGATTATTTAATGAAATCCCACTTAGATAGACATCCCTCTAGTCATCTAAGTGATACATGATCCGAGTCAACTAGGCCATGTCTGATCATCACGTGAGACGGACTAGTCATCATCGGTGAACATCTTAATGTTGATTGCATCTGCTATATGACTCATGTTCGACCTTTCGGTCTCTTGTGTTCCGAGGCCATGTCTGTACATGCTAGGCTCGTCAAGTCAACCTAAGTGTTTTGCATGTGTAAATCTGGCTTACACCTGTTGTATGCAAACGTTAGAATATATCACACCTGATCATCATGTGGTGCTTCGAAACAACGAACCTTCGCAATGGTGCACATTTAGGGGGAGCACTTTCTTGAAATTTTATGAGGGATCATCTTATTTATGCTACCGTTGTTCTAAGCAAATAAGATGCAAAAACATGATAAACATCTCATGCAATCAAATAGTGACATGATATGGCCAATATCATTTTGCTCCTTTTGATCTCCATCTTCGGGGCGCCATGATCATCATCGTCACCGGCATGACACCATGATCTCCATCGTCATGATCTCCATCATCGTGTCTTCATGAAGTTGTCTCGCCAACTATTACTTTTACTACTATGGCTAACGGTTTAGCAATAAAGTAAAGTAATTACGTGGCGTTATTCAATGACACGCAGGTCATACAATAAATTAAGACAACTCCTATGACTCATGCCGGTTGTCATACTCATCGACTTGCAAGTCATGATTCCTATTACAAGAACATGATCAATCTCATACATCACATATATATCATTCATCACATCCTTTTGGCCATATCACATCACACGGCATATGCTGCAAAAACAAGTTAGACGTTCTCTAATTGTTGTTGCAAGTTTTTACGTGGCTGCTATAGGTTTCTAGAAAGAACATTTCTTACCTACGCCAAAACCACAACGTGATATGCCAATTGCTATTTCATAAGGACCCTTTTCATCGAATCCAATCCGATTAAAGTGGGAGAGATAGACACCCGCTTGCCACCTTATGCAAGTAGTGCATGTCAGTCGGTGGAACCTGTCTCGCGTAAGCATACGTGTAAGGTCGGTCCGGGCTGCTTCATCCCACGATGCCGCCGAATCAAGATAAGACTAGTAGTGGCAAGTAAATTGACAAAATCGACGCCCACAACAACTTGTATTCTACTCGTGCATAGAAACTATGCATAGACCTAGCTCATGATGCCACTGTTGGGGAACATAGCGGAAATTCAAAATTTTCTACGCATCACCAAAATCAATCTATGGAGATTCTAGCAACAAGGGAGAGGGGAGTGTATCTTCATACCCTTGAAGATCGCGATGCGGAAGCGTTGCAAGAACGCGGATGAAGGAGTCGTACTCGTAGCGATCCAGATCACGGTGGATTCCGATCTAAGCGCCGAACAACGGCACCTCCGCGTTCAACACACGTGCAGCCCCGTGACGTCTCTCGTGCCTTGATCCAGCAAGGAGAGAGGGAGTGGTTGAGGAAGACTCCGTCCAGCAGAAGCACAACGGCGTGGTGGTGAGGAGGAGCATGGCACTCCAGCAGGGCTTCGCCAAGCACCGCGAGAGACGTGTATGGAGAGGGGTAGGGCTGCGCCAAGAGAGACGGAGACTCATGTGTTTGGCAGCCCCAAAAACCCCAATATATATAGGAGGAGGGGAGGAGGGTGCGTCCCCTCTAGGGTTCCCACCCCTAGGGGGCGGCAACCCTAGATGGGATGGAGGGGGCAGCCAAGAGGGGGAGAGAGGGGGCGTGCGCCCTAGGGTGGGCCTTTAGGCCCATCAGTGCCTAGGGTTTCCCCTCTCCCCTCATAGCTGCACCTTGGGCCTTGGTGGGAGGCGCACCAGCCCACTCTGGGCTGGTCCCTTCCCACTCTAGGCCCATGCAAGCCTCCGGGGCTGGTGGCCCCTCCCGGTGGACCCCGAAACCCTTCCGGTGGTCCCGGTACATTACCGGTGACCCCCGAAATACTTCTGGTGCCAAAATCTCTTTTCCTATATATTATTCTTTACCTCCGGACCATTCCGGAACTCCTCGTGACATCCGGGATCTTATCCGGGACTCCGAACAACATTCAGTAACCACATACAAACTTCCCTTATAACCCTAGCGTCATCGAACCTTAAGTGTGTAGAACCCACGGGTTTGGGAATCATGCAGACATGACCGAGACAGCTCTCTGGTCAATAACCAACAGCGGGATCTAGATACCCATGTTGGCTCCCATATGTTCCACGATGATCTCATCGGATGAACCATGATGTTGGGGATTCAAGCAATCCCGTATATAATTCCCTTTGTCAATCGGTACGTTACTTGCCCGAGATTCGATCGTCGGTATCCCAATACCTTGTTCAATCTCGTTACCGGCAAGTCACTTTACTCGTTCCGTAATGCATGATCCCGTGACTAACTACTTAGTCACATTGATCTCATTATGATGATGCATTACCGAGTGGGCCCAGAGATACCTCTCCGTCATACGGAGCGACAAATCCCAGTCTCGATTTGTGCCAAACCAACAAACACTTTCGGAGATACCTGTAGTGCACCTTTATAGTCACCCAGTTACGTTGTGATGTATGGTACACCCAAAGCACTCCTACGGTATCAGGGAGTTACACAATCTCATGGTCTAAGGAAATGATACTTGACATTAGAAAAGCTTTAGCAAACGAACTACACGATCTTGTGCTATGCTTAGGATTGGGTCTTGTCCATCACATCATTCTCCTAATGATGTGATCCCGTTATCAATGACATCCAATGCCCATGGTCAGGAAACCATGACCATCTGTTAATCAACGAGCTAGTCAACTAGAGGCTCACTAGGGACACGTTGTGGTCTATGTATTCACACATGTATATCGGTTTCCGGTCAATACAATTATAGCATGAACAATATACAATTATCATGAACAAGGGAATACAATAATAACCATTTTATTATTGCCTCTAGGGCATATTTCCAACTGTCTCCCACTTGCACTAGAGTCAATAATCAAGTTCACATCACTACGTGATTGTAACGAGTCCAACACCCATTGGGTTTGATCATATCTCGCTTGTGAGAGAGGTTATTAGTCAACGGGTCTGAAGCTTTCAGATCTGTTTGTGCTTTACAAATCTCTATGTCATCTCCTAGATGCAGCTACCACGCTCTATTTGGAGCTATTCCAAATAACTGTTCTAATATACGAATCCGGTTTACTACTCAGAATAATCCGGATTAGTGTCGAAGTTTCATCGGCGTAACCCTTCACGACGAAGTCATTTCCACCTCTATAATCGAGAAAATTCCTTAGTCCACTAGTTACTAAGGATAACTTTGACCGCTGTCCTGTGATCCATTCCTGGATCACTCTTGTACCCCTTGACTGGCTCATGGCAAGGCACACTTCAGCTGCGGTACACAGCATAACATACTGTAGAGCCTACGTCTAAAGCATAGGGGATGACCTTCGTCCTTTCTCTCTCTTCTGCCGTAGTCAGGTCTTCAGTCTTACTCAATACTCACACCTTATAACACAGCCAAGAACTCCTTCTTTGCCGATCTATTTTGAACTCCTTCAAAATCTTGTCACGGTATGTATTCAGTTGAAAGTACTATTAAGCATTTTTGATCTATCCTTATAGATCTTGATGCTCAATGTTCAAGTAGCTTAATCCAGGGTTTCCATTGAAAAACACTTTTCAAATAACCCTTTATGCTTTCCGGAAACTCCACATCATTTCCGATCAACAATATGTCAACAACATATACTCATCAGAAATGCTATAGTGCTCCCACTCACTTCTTTGGAAATACAAGTTTCTCATAAACTTTGTATAAACCCAAAATCTTTGATATCTCATCAAAGCATATATTCCAACTCCGAGATGCTTACTCCAGTCCTGAGAAGGATTGCTGGAGCTTTGCATACTTGTTAGCATATTTCAGGATTGACAAAAACCTTCTGGTTGTATCACATACAACCTTTCCTCAAGAATATCGTTGAGGAAACAATGTTTTGACATCCTATCTGCAAGGTTTCATAAATGATGCTGTAATTGCTAATATAATTCCAACAAACTCTTAGAATCGTTACAAGTGAGAAAGTCTCATCGTAGTCAACTCCTTGAACTTGTCGGGAAACATCTTAGCGACAAGTCGAGCTTTCTTAATGGTGACACTTACCATCATTGTCCGTCTTCCTTTTAAAATCCATCTGTACCTAACAGCCTTACGACCATGAAGTAGTTCTTGCAAAGTCTACACTTTGTTTTCATACATGGATCCTCTCTCGGATTTTATGGCCTCGATCCATTCTTCGGAATCCGGGCCCACCATCGCTTCTCCATGGCTCGTAGGTTCATTGTTGTCTAGCAACATGACCTCCAAGGCAGGATTACCGTACCACTCTTAAGTAGTACGCATCCTTGTCGTCCTACGAGGTTTGCTAGTGACTTGATCCAAAGTTTCCTGATCACTATCATCAGCTTCCACTTCAATTGGTGTAGGCACCACAGGAACAGCTTTCTGTGCCCTACTACACACCAGTTGAAGTGGCGGTTCAATAACCTCATCAAGTGTCCACCATCCTCCCACTCAATTCTTTCGAGAGAAACTTTTCCTCGAGAAAGGACCCGTTTCTAGAAACAATCACTTTCGCTTCTGGATCTGAAATAGGAGGTATACCCAACTGTTTTTGGGTGTCCTATGAAGATGCATTTACCCGCTTTGGGTTCGAGCTCATCTGGCTGAAACCTTTTCACATAAGCGTCGCAGCCCCAAACTTTTAAGAAACGGCAGCTTAGGTTTCTCTAAACCATAGTTCATACGCTGTCATCTCAACAAAATTACGTGGTGCCCTATTTAAAGTGAATGTGGTTGTCTCTAATGCTTAACCCATAAACGATAGTGGCAATTCGATAAGAGACATCATGGCATGCACCATATCCAATAGGGTGCAACTATGACGTTCGGACACACCATCACACTATGGTGTTCCAGGCGGCATTAGTTGTGAAACAATTTCCACAATGTCTTAATTGTGTACCAAACACGCAATTCAGATATTCATCTCTGTGATCATATCATAGACATTTTATCATTTTGTCACAACAATCTTCAACTTCACTCTGAAATTACTTGAACCTTTCAATAATTCAGACTTTTTTTCATCAAGTAAATACACTTGGCATCTACTCAAATCATTTGTGAAGTAAGAACATAACGATAGCCACTGCGTGCCTCAGCACTCATTGGACTGCACACATCAAAATGTATTAC
Organism: Triticum aestivum; assembly: GCF_018294505.1. NCBI lineage: Eukaryota > Viridiplantae > Streptophyta > Magnoliopsida > Poales > Poaceae > Triticum > Triticum aestivum. The sequence goes on from NC_057804.1 coordinate 474,664,356, forward strand.
TTCCAACAAGTTGCTTTCTTGTTCCATTTCACTGAAAATGAGGCCTTTCAGTCATCTTGCCCATGTGGTATGATTTGGATGTCTCAAGTGATTCAAAATCAGGTGAGTCCAAATGATCCATCTGCATGGAGTTTCTTCATGCATATATACCAATAGACATGGTTCACATGCCTCAATCTTTTCAAAAATGAGTGAGTCCAAAGATCCATCAACATGGAGCTTCTTCATGCGTTTCATACTAGTTTGACTCAATTGGCAGTGCCACAAGCATGTGGTACTTATCAATACTATCTTATATCTTTTGGCATGAACATGTGTATCACTGATCGAGATTCAATAAACCATTCATTTTAGGTGCAAGACCATTGAAGGTATTATTCAAATAAACAGAGTAACCATTATTCTCCTTAAATGAATAGCCGTATTGCAATAGACATAATCCAATCATGTCTATGCTCAACGCAAACACCAAATAACAATTATTTAGGTTTAACACCGATCCCCATGGTAGAGGGAGCATGCAATGTTTGATCACATCAACCTTGGAAATACTTCCAACACATATCGTCACCTTGCCTTTAGCTAGCCTCCGCTTATTCCTTAGCCTTTTATTTCGAGTTACTAACACTTAGCAACTGAACCGGTATCTATTACCATGGTGCTACTAGGAGTACTAGTAAAGTACACATTAATATCATATATATCCAATATACTGTTGTCGACCTTGCCAACCTTCTTATCTACCAAGTATCTAGGGTAATTCTGCTCTAGTGACTGTTCCTCTTATTACAGAAGCACTTAGTCTCGGGTTTGGGTTCAACCTTGGGTTTCTTTACTAGAGCAGCAACTGATTTGCCATTTCATGAAGTATCCCTTCTTGCCCTTGCCTTTCTTGAAAGTAGTGGGTTCACTAACCATCAACAATTGATGCTCCTTCTTGATTTCTACTTTCGTGGTGTCAAACATCACGAATATTTCAAGGATCATCATATCTATCCTTGATATGTTATATTTCATCACGAAGCTCTAGTAGCTTGGTGGCAATGACTTTGGAGAAACATCAGTATCTCATCTGGAAGATGAACTCCCACTCGATTCAAGTGATTGTTGTACCCAGACAATCTGAGTACAACCTCAACGATTGAGCTTTTCTCCCTTAGTTTGTAGGCTAAGAAACTCGTTAGAGATCTTATACCTCTTAACGTGGGCACGAGCCTGAAATCCCAATTTCACCCCTCGGAACATCTCATATGTTCCGTGACGTTCCAAAATCATCTTCCGTGCATCAATTCTAAACCGTTTAACATTACTGAACTATCACGTAGTCATCAAAACGTGTATGTTAGATGTTTGCAACATCCACAAACGACGCTTGAGGTTTAGCACACTGAACGGTGCATTAAGGACATAAGCCTTCTGTGTAGCAATGAGGACAATCCTCAGTATACGGACCCAGTCCGCATAATTCCTACTGTCAACTTTCAACTAAATTTTCTCTAGGAACATATCTTAAAATATTAGAACTAAAGCGTAGGCTACAACATAATTTGCAAAGACCTTTTGACTATGTTCATGATAATTAAGTTCATCTGATTATTTAATGAACTCCCACTTAGATAGACATCCCTCTAGTCATCTAAGTGATACATGATCCGAGTCAACTAGGCCGTGTCTGATCATCACGTGAGACGTTCTAGTCATCATCGATGAACATCTTCATGTTGATCGCATCTGCTATACGAGTCATGTTCGACCTTTCGGTCCCTTGTGTTCCAAGGCCATGTCTGTACATGCTAGGCTCGTCAAGTCAACCTAAGTGTTTTGCATGTGTAAATCTAGCTTACACCGATTGTATGCGAACGTTAGAATCTATCACACCTGATCATCACGTGGTGCTTCGAAACAACGAACCTTGGCAACGGTGCACACTTAGGGGGAGCACTTTCTTGAAATGTTATGAGGGATCATCTTATTTATGCTACCATCTTTCTAAGCAAATAAGATGAAAAAACATGATAAACATCTCATGCAATCAAATAGTGACATGATATGGCCAATATCATTTTGCTCCTTTTGATCTCCATCTTCGGGGCGCCATGATCATCATCGTCACCGGCATGACACCATGATCTCCATCATCGTGTCTTCATGAAGTTGTCTCGCCAACTATTACTTCTACTACTGTGGCTAATAGTTTAGCAATAAAGTAAAGTAATTACATGGTGTTATTCAATGACACGCAGGTCATACAACAAATTAAGACAACTCCTATAGCTCCTGCCGGTTGTCATACTCATCGACATTGCAAGTCGTGATTCCTATTACAAGAACATGATCAATCTCATACATCACATATATATCATTCATCACATCCTTTTGGCCATATCACATCACATGGCATATGCTGCAAAAACAAGTTAGACGTCCTCTAATTGTTGTTGCAAGTTTTTATGTGGCTGCTATAGGTTTCTAGCAAGAACGTTTCTTACCTACGCCAAAACCACAACGTGATATGCCAATTGCTATTTACCCTTCATAAGGACCCTTTTCATCGAATCCAATCCGACTAAAGTGGGAGAGACAAACACCCGCTAGCCACCTTATGCAACTAGTGCATGTCAGTCGGTACAACATGTCTCACGTAAGCGTACGTGTAAGGTCGGTCCGGGCTGCTTCATCCCACGATGCCGCCGAATCAAGATAAGACTAGTAGTGGCAAGTAAATTGACAAAATCGATGCCCACAACAACTTGTGTTCTACTCATGCATAGATACTGCACATAGACCTAGCTCATGATGCCACTATTGGGGAACGTAGCGGAAATTCAAAATTTTCTATGCATCACCAAGATCAATCTATGGAGATTCTAGCAACAAGAGAGAGGGGAGTATATCTTCATACCCTTGAAGATCGCAATGCGGAAGCGTTGCAAGAACGCGGATGAAGGAGTCGTACTCGTAGGGATTCATATCGCGGTGGATTCCGGTCTATGCGCCGAACAACGGCACCTCCGCGTTCAACACACGTGCAGCCCGGTGACGTCTCTCGTGCCTTGATCCAGCAAGGAGAGAGGGAGAGGTAGAGGAAGACTCCGTCCAGCAGCAGCACAATGGCGTGGTGGTGATGGAGGAATGTGGCACTCCAGCAGGGCTTCGCCAAGCACTGCGAGAGACGAGGAGGGAGAGGGGTAGGGCTGCGCCAAGAGAGAGGGAGACTCATGTGTTTGGCAGCCCCAAAATCCCCAGTATATATAGGAGGAGGGGAGGAGGGTGCGCCCCCTCTAGGGTTCCCACCCTTACGGTGGCGGCAACCCTAGATGGGGTGGAGGGGGGCGGCCAAGAGGGGGAGAGAGGGGGGTGCGCCCTAGGGTGGGCCTTTAGGCCCATCTGCGCCTAGGTTTTCCCCTCTCCCCTCAAAGCTGCACCTTGGGCCTTGGTGGGAGGTGCACCAGCCCACTCTGGGGCTGGTCCCTTCACACTCTAGGCCCATGTAAGCCTCCGGGGCTCGTGGCCCCTCTCGGTGGACCCCGAAACCCTTCCAATGGTCCCGGTACATTACCGGTGACCCCCGAAATACTTCCGGTGCCAAAATCTCTCTTCCTATATATTATTCTTTACCTCCGGACCATTCCGGAACTCCTCGTGACATCCAGGATCTTATCCGGGACTCCGAACAACATTCAGTAACCACATACAAACTTCCCTTATAACCCTAGCGTCATCGAACCTTAAGTGTGTAGACCCGACGGGTTCGGGAATCATGCAGACATGACCGAGACAGCTCTTCGGTCAATAACCAATAGCGGGATCTGGATACCCATGTTGGCTCCCACATGTTCCACGATGATCTCATCGGATGAATCACGATGTCGGCGATTCAAGCAATACCATATACAATTCCCTTTGTAAATCGTTACGTTACTTGCCCGAGATTCGATCGTCGGTATCCCAATACCTCGTTCAATATCGTTACCGGCAATTCACTTTACTCGTTTTGTAATGCATGATCCCGTGACTAAATACTTAGTCTCACTGAGCTCATTATGATGATGCATTACCGAGTGGGCCCAGAGATACCTCTCCGTCATAGACAAATCCTAGTCTTGATTCGTGCCAACCCAACAAACACTTTTGGAGATACCTGTAGTGCACCTTTATAGTCACCCAGTTATGTTGTGACGTTTGGTACACCCAAAACACTCCTACGGTATCAGGGAGTTACACAATCTCATGGTCTAAGGAAATGATACTTGACATTAGAAAAGCTTTAGCAAACGAACTACACGATCTTGTGCTATGCTTAGGATTGGGTCTTGTCCATCACATCATTCTCCTAATGACGTGATCCCATTATCAATGACATCCAATGTCCATGGTCAGGAAACCATGACCATCTGTTGATCAACGAGCTAGTCAACTAGAGGCTCACTACGGACATGTTGTGGTCTATGTATTCACACATGTATTGCGGTTTCCGGTCAATACAATTATAGCATGAACAATAGACAATTATCATGAACAAGGAAATACAATAATAACCATTTTATTATTGCCTCTAGGGCATATTTCCAACAATATCATTCTCTGACTTTTCTAGGGAATTTTTGCAACAGCGGTAAACTTTCTGTTTTGAAATAGCAACATGTATACTTGCAAAATAAGCATGGTAAAGGCTATCCTTGAAATTTTTATTGAAAATATAGATGCAAAACATTATTCTTAATAACAGCAAGCAAACACTAACAAAACAAAATGACACTTCAAGCAAAACACATATGATGTGGTAAATAAAATATAGCTCCAAGTAAAGTTACCGATGAACGAAGACGAAAGAGGGGATGCCATCCGGGGCATCCCCAAACTTAGGCTTTTGGTTGTCCTTGAATTATCCTGGGGTACCATGGTCATCCCCAAGCTTAGGCTCTTGCCACTCCTTATTCCATAGTCCATCGATTCTTTACCCAAAACTTGAAAACTTCACAACACAAAACTCAACAGAAAACTCGTAAGCTCCGTTAGTATAAGAAAATAAAACCACCACTTAGGTACTGTTGTGAACTCATTCTAAATTCATATTGGTGTAATATCTACTGTATTACAACTTCTCTATGGTTCATACCCTCCGATACTACTCATAGATTCATCAAAATAAGGAAACAACACATAGAAAGCAGAATCTATCAAAAACAGAACAATATGTAGTAATCTGTATCATTCGAATACTTATGTAACTCCAAAAATTCTGAAATAAGTTGGTGGACCTGAATACTTTGTCTATTAATAATCTTAAAAAATAATCAACCTAAGATCACTCTCCAGTAAAAAATGGCAGCTATTTTCGTGAGCGCTAGAGTTTCTGTATTTTACAGCAAGATCATAAAGACTTCACCCAAGTCTTCCCAAAGGTTCTACTTGGCACAAAAACTAACTAAAACATAGAAACACATCTAAACAGAGGCTATATGAATTATTTATTACTAAAGAGGAACAAAAAGAAAAGAACAAAAATATAGTTGGGTTGCCTTCCAACAAGCGTTATCGTTTAACGCCCCTAGCTAGGCATGATAATTTCAATGATGCTCACATAAAAGATAAGAATTGAAACATGAAGAGAGCATCATGAAGGATATGACTAACATATTTAAGTCTAACCCACTTCCTATGCATAGGGATTTTGTGAGCAAACAACTTGTGGGAACAATAATCAACTAGCATAGGAAGGCAAAACAAGCATAGCTTCAAGATTTTCAACACATAGAGAGGAAACTTGATATTATTGTAGTTCCTACAAGCATATGTTCCTCCCTCATAATAATTTTCAGTAGCATCATGAATGAATTCAACAATATAACCAGCACCTAAGGCATTCTTTTCATGATCTACTTGCATAGAAATTTTACTACTCTCCACATAAGCAAATTTATTCTCATGAATAGTAGTGGGAGCAAACTCAACGAAATAACTATCATGTGATACTTTATTCACATAATCAATTTGAGCATTAAAATCATGATGACAAGTTTCATGGATATCATTACTCTTTATAGCATATATTTCATCACAATAATCATCATAGATAGGAGGCATCCTATCATCATAATATATTTTCTCATCCAAACTTGGGGGACTAAAAATATCATCTTCATCAAACATAGCATCCCCAAGCTTGTGGGTTTACATATCATTAGCATCATGGATATTCAAGGAATTCATACTAACAACATTGCATTCATGCTCATCATTCAAATATTTTGTGCCAAACATTTTATAGACTTCTTCTTCTAGCACTTGAGCACAATTTTCCTTACCATCATTCTCACGAAAGATATTAAAAAGATGAAGCATATGAGACAAACTCAATTCCATTTTTTTGTAGTTTTATTTTATAGACTAAACTAGTGATAAAACAAGAAACAAAAAGATTCGATTGCAAGATCTAAAGATATACCTTCAAGCACTCACCTCCCCGGCAACGGCGCTAGAAAAGAGCTTGATGTCTACTTCGCAACCTTCTTCTTGTAGACGTTGTTGGGCCTCCAAGTGTAGAGGTTTGTAGGACAGTAGAAAATTTCCCTCAAGTGATTGACCTCAGGTTTATCAATCCGTGGGAGGCATAGGATGAAGATGGTCTCTCTCAAACAACCCTGCAACCAAATAACAAAGAGTCTCTTGTGTCCCCAACACACCCAATACAATGGTAAATTGTATAGGTGCACTAGTTCGGCAAAGAGATGGTGATACAAGTGCAATATGGATGGTAGATATAGGTTTTTGTAGTCTAAAATTATAAAAAAAGCAAGGTAACTAATGATAAAAGTGAGCACAAACGGTATTGCAATGCTACGAAACAAGGCCTAAGGTTCATACTTTCACTAGTGCAAGTTCTCTCAACAATAATAACATAACTGGATTATATGACTATCCCTCAACATGCAACAAAGAGTCACTCCAAAGCAACTAATACTCGAGAACAAACAAAGAGATTATGGTAGGGTACGAAACCACCTCAAAGTTATCCTTTTTGATCTATCTATTCAAGAGTCCGTAGTAAAATAACATGAAGCTATTCTTTCCGTTCAATCTATCATAGAGTTCATACTAGAATAACACCTTAAGACACAAATCAACCAAAACCCTAATGTCACCTAGATACTCCATTGTCACCTCAAGTATCTGTGGGCATGATTGTACGATATGCATCACACTATCTCAGAATCATCTATTCAACCAACACAAAGTACTTCAAAGAGTGCCCCAAAGTTTCTACCAGGGAGTCAAGACGAAAACGTGTGCCAACCCCTATGCATAGATTCCCAAGGTCACGGAACCCGCAAGTTGATCACCGAAACATACATCAAGTGAATCACGTGAATATCCCATTGTCACCACAGATAAGCACGGCAAGACATACATCAAGTGTTCTCAAATCCTTAAAGACTCAATCTGATAAGATAACTTCAAAGGGAAAACTCAATCCATTACAAGAGAGTAGAGGGGGAGAAACATCATAAGATCCAACTATAATAGCAAAGCTCGCGATACATCAAGATCGTGTGAAGTCAAGAACACGAGAGAGAGAGAGAGAGATCAAACACATAGCTACTGGTACATACCCTCAGCCCGAGGGTGAACTACTCCCTCCTCGTCATGGAGAGCGCCGGGATGATGAAGATGGCCACCGGTGAGGGATCCCCCCTCCGGCAGGGTGCCGGAACAGGGCCCCGATTGTTTTTTGGTGGCTACAGAGGCTTGCGGGGGCGGAACTCCCGATCTATCTTGTCCATCGATGTTTTTAGGGTATATGGGAATATATAGGTGAAAGAAGTTAGTCGGGGGACGCTCGAGGGGCCCATGAGACAGGGGGCGCGCCCAGTAGAGGGGGCACCCTCGTGGCTTCCTCGAAGCTTCTTTGACATGAACTCCAAGTCTCTCGGATCATGTTCGTTCCAAAAATCACGCTCCCGAAGGTTTCATTCCATTTGGACTCCGTTTGATATTCCTTTTCTTCGAAACACTGAAATAGGCAAGAAAACAGCAATATGGGTTGGGCCTCCGGTTAATAGGTTAGTCCCAAAAGTAATATAGAAGTGTATAATAAAGCCCATAATCATTCAAAACAAATAATATAATAGCATGAATGCTTCATAAATTATAGATACGTTGGAGACATATCACTATCACATAATGAACCAGGTATGTATGCAAGTACAGTGCTACAAGACAACACGTACTAATAAGAGCAAAGCAGCGGGCTACATATTTGTGATATCCTGTTGTTCTTTTCAAACCGGAATTCTTCTTCAAGCAGATATCCTGCAAAAAAGATTCGTAAGGCACATGCAGAAAAGTAGAAGTTCAAATTGTCATGTAATTTCATAGATAATATGTCATCCTGGGAACGAGACCAATGCATAACAAGGTTTTTGCATTCAATGTCTTCTAAATTTAGCACAGGAGACTTCACCGGAAATTCGTTTATAGACTTGCCATCTAAGTGTGATTTCCTCAGGTAACACCGATACTGCTGCAATGCTTCCTTGAAAAGAACAAGCAATCTTTTCTCGTCATGACTATCCAGATTGACCCTCGCCTACTTACAAAAATGTAATGTAAATCATTGATGTGTTCAATCAGCGGAAAACAGGAAAATAATAACCATGAATATTATCACTTGCATGTAAGTTGGACAGGAAGATGTGAAAATGGTGTTTGTCTTCACTATAATCTTCCCATGATGGGAATATATGCACTTAGTCCCTAACAACATTGAAAGTATTGTCTTTTAAACTGGGAATAACTGGAATGGGGTTCCAATCTGCAGTAATTGGCCGTCTCTACAGTTGGGATAGGTCTTCGGCCGGTGGACTTGCTGTACTTTGCTGGAGTGGGATTTTTCTGTGGTACGGCTGGTGCTATGGCAACTGATATCTGTATACCTTTTGCTGGAGCGCAGGTCCTGTGTGGTGGGGCTAGTGGTGTGGCCAGTGAAGTATGGGTACAGTCTGCTGGAGTCGGTCCTATGTTTTGTGTCACTAGTTGTACAACCAATATAAGTGGGATGCTGTCTGATTTCTCCGACACCACCACGTTTTTCAAGGACTTGCTGGTGCTCCTTCAGGTTCGACAATCACCCTCTTCCTTTTTGATGTCTGATGCACAAGAACAACATTTGAGTGGAAAAACATGGTATGATGACAGATGGAATATGTATTGATAATGGATGGGCATGGCATCTCGACATATATGATGAGTAAACTAAGCAAATGGTGGTGCAACAAAGTAGAAGAAGTGCAAAATAACATATGCAAGATACGCGCAATCAATAAAACCTTGCCAAATTAGAACAAGCACCTTGATGGGTGAACATGACATGCCATCTGCCTTTGACTCCTCAAGGTTAGAATAGTCATTAGGATCATATTCTGAACAAGAATCAACAGGTGGGGAGCGTATGAGTTTCATTGCATCCGGAATGGCACTCAATGCCTTGGTGCTAATTTTGTAAGTCATTGCAGTGTTTAGCTTCAAGAGTGGACTGCTGCTAGTGCGACACAAAGCAGCTATACAGATCATAGTGTAGATATAATGGGAAAACCGTAAGCATCAGAGTAAAATCAGCAAAGTGGAACTTGCTGGAATATATGTGCTAGTATTGCCAGTACGACTAGAAAGGCTTCGGATACCAACTCTCTTCAACTGAAGGTGCGGTACTGTTAATATCAGTGTTACTCTCAAAGGCGACACAACTCTCCGCATTTCCTTGCTATTCTTATAGGATTCAAGTTGGCAGGTGTCGGAGTAATGGGCCACGGGTAGGCTAACCCGAGCCCCAGAACCTTTCAAAACATCGGGGCAGACTGCGCCCCTCAAGACCCCACGATGAAGAGCCGCCTCCTGGGAGTCGCCAGCAACTGTCCCTCACGGCCGAGTCCCAGGGACGACTTCGAGTTAAGCCGACTCTTGGCTAACGGCTTCGTGTTAAACCGACTCTTGGCTGACGACTTCGAGATGAGCCGACTCTTGGCTGGCGACTCCAAGATGAGACGACTATGGGAGTCGGCCCGCGACTCCAACCATCTCCTGCCTTCGCCACGATGGACGGGGCGGGGTATGATCACTGCATGGTCGTCTCTACCCTGCCTACGAAGGGCTGGCATGGCTACAGTGCGCCGTATCACTGGAGACCTCCATCGTGGCGCGACACTGTTGCCATGCCTGCCTTGACCTCAGCCTTAGTGGGCGGCGCACAGTGCCCACGATGGCCTACCTGTACGGCCCGGAGACAGCAGGACCCGCCCGTCAACGAGAGAACAGAAGACGGCGAGAGCACCCCGAAGACGGACCCATGGGAGTCGGCCCCCTGGCGTCGGCCGGCCCTCCCACGGGCCCCGCACGCCATTAACCAGACAAGACAGGGAATGGCGACAGTGATCGTCCGCCAGACGGCGGCACTGTTGCCATGACCCCATGACCAAGCCAACGTCATCAGAAGCACTGCTATAGTACCAGGCCTGTCGATGGGGCCCGCCAGTCGGCGGGCCCCAACAGTCGGCGGAGAAGACGGCGGCCTGAGAGACAGACGGCTGGGACCCGCGCCCAGCCGGATTACCATTGTATCCCTGGGGGGCAGGCCTATATAAGCCCCCCAGGGAACCCATGCAAGGGGGATAGCTTCTTTAGCATTAGAGCCAATCATATAGGAAGGAGGGAGCTAGCCTTGCCCTCTCCTACCTCCAGAAAACAGCTCTAGGAGCAACCTTGTATTCACTTTGCCATAGTGATCATGCGGAGACCCCGCAGAGCAGCAGTAGGGGTGTTATCTCCTCGGAGAGCCCTGAAGGTAGGTAAGATCCGCCGGCGTGCATGTCTTCGCCTCATCCCTCTTCCGGGCACCGGCGACGTTCTACTCGCTCCCACCATGATAAGCCATCCTTTGGCATATGTTGCACCCAACCCCCGACATTTGGCGCCCACCATGGGGCGAGGTGCACCGTCGTCCGGAGACGTGCTCTGGACGGGAACCCTATTCCTCCCTGGCGAGCACAGCGAGCCCGGCATGCCAGACGGAGTCTGCGCCGACACGCTGCACGGCGCTGAGATCGCACTCGCGGCCAGCTGCCTCGCTGAACTTATCGGCGAGGTTCACCTCTCCGATGAGCCTGCATCTGACGCAGGCACGAGCGGCCCCGAGAGCCTCCTCGTGGGCCTCCTTGACCAACTCCACGTCGCCGGCGAGCCCGTCGTGGACCTGGAGTCCATAGGCTCCACTGACCCGATGCTGGTCGACTCCGACACCGCGTCGCTCGACACGTTCCCCACCAATGTGGTGATCTATGACGAGCCGCTCCCTTGCGCAGAGAGCGGCTGAAGCACCGTCACGGAGGTCCTCGTCCTCGATCACGGCGAGCGTTCCGGCGAAGGAGCTCATGATCCACTCGAAGCGGCCCTGCGAGACCTGACTGCTCCCATTCCAGGAGACGCTGACGCCGAGACGCTGGAGGCGCGCCACCTCCAGCTCGTTGAGGGCGCGAAGAAGCTGGCGAGCATGAGACACTTGTCAGAAACCTACCAGTGTGAGATGGATCGCGCTGTGGGCGGCTCACCGGCACCGACTGGGCCTAGCCGCCTAGGCGCGGTCCGACGGCGTGGCGCGGCCATCGCCAACCTGTTCGGGGCCAATCGCCCTGTGTACGCCACGCCTGCGGAGAACATCCGCGCCGCCCAGGCGGCGGCGGACGAGCTCAACAACTTCGAAGGCGAAGAGCGCCGCCTGATGACGGAGCGAGTTCAGCAACTCCTCGACGTGGCTACCGCGCAGAACGAAGCCGGCTGCCGCACGGAGGCGCTACAACGACAAAACGACGACTTGCCTCCCCGCCGAGATCAAGGCGCGATGTCTCGCACACCAACCGGCGGTGTCCACGGAGGGAAGGACAAGGGTCCGGCTATCAGCCACAGTCGGACTCGCATCACCATCGAGCGCGACCAAGACGGCCGCCCCAAAGCAGTAGAACGGCGGGATGACTATGTGCCTCCTCCTCCTCGCAAAGAAAGACGAGTTTCCCCGCCACCCATTGAGCATCCGACTCTTGGCGACCGCCTTGGCCGCCGAGAGGGAGTCGGAGTAAATGACGCCAGCCACCGGATCGACCGACTCCATCGTTCCCTGGCGCTGGAAGAAGAAGACAAGTTGGGCCTCCCTGTTTCGGGCCCCGCATCTGAGATGAGCCCCTCCCCAAAGGGTTCACGCTCCCCCGAGACACGCCCAAGTACACGGGCTCCGTGAAGCCGGAAGACTGGCTAGTTGACTACTCCACGGCCGTCAACATAGCAAACGGCAACAAGCGTGTTGTCGTAAAGTACGTTCCACTCATGCTCCAGGGCATGACCCGGACATGGTTGAACAGCCTGAAGCCCCGCAGCATCAACAGCTGGGTCGACTTCACCGAAGCCTTCGTCCGCTACTTCACAAGCACATACAAGCGGCCTCCCAAGCCTCGCCAACTCTCGTTGTGCGTGCAAGGCCCCAACGAGTCGACTCGCGACTTCCTCATGCGCTGGGCCGAGCTTCGGAACTCCTGTGAGGGCATGCACGAGGTGCAGGCTATCGAGTACTTCACTGCCGGGTGTAGAGAAGGCACCCTCCTCAAGCACAAGCTCCTCTGCGACGAGCCGGAGACCCTCGACGAGCTGCTGATCATAGCAGACAAGTACGCCACAGCCGACTCCTCGATGAAGGCGAAGGTTCAAGTTAGTGCGACTGGCAAAGTCGCCCCTCAGGCTCCCAGAACTCCGGCTGGGGACGCCAGTCGGCGGCAACCTCAGAACGACCACAAGCGCAAAGCCCCACAGCCGGCTTCCAGTAGTCGGCAAGTTGCGACAGTCAAAGACCAACAGCTGGAGGAGCAGCCTCCGGCCAAGCGGCAGAAAGGCGGCAAGTCCAACTAGCTGCCGGCCTTCTCCTACGAGCAGACCCTAGATGGCCCCTGCAAGTTCCACAACGGGGCGAAGCCGTCAAACCACACCACCCGGAAGTGCCACTGGCTCACCAGAATCGCCAAGGGAGACGGCCTCTTACCTCCCCCGCCTGCTGGGCCGCCGCCTCCACCGCCGCCCCAGGAGCCGGCTGTCAGGCCAGTCGATGCAATACAAGACGAGTACCCAGAAGAGCATGGAGCCTATGTGGTGTTCACTAGTGTGGCTGACGACCGACACAGCAGGCGACTGCAGCAGCAAGAGGTGAACGCAGTCGCGTCAAGCACTCCAGAGTTCATGCACTGGTCCGAGAAGCCTATCAGTTGGAGCAGAGATGATCACCCAGAGGTGATGCCGAATCCAGGCTCTTACGCCCTAGTCTTAGGCGCCACACTCGCCACAGATAGGCGGGCCGCTCGTTTCTCGCGAGTACTGATAGACGGAGGCAGCAGTATCAACATCCTGTACAAGGATACCATGGAGAAGTTAGGAATCAAGCAAAGACAGCTTCAGAGCCGCCGGACTATGTTCCACGGCATTGTTCCTGGCCTTTCCTGCTCGCCAATCGGCAAAATCCTGATAGACGTCCTCTTTGGGGACAAAGATCATTTCCGCCGAGAGCCAGTTTGGTTTGAAGTGGTGGACCTCGAAAGCCCGTACCATGCGTTGCTTGGCCGACCTGCTTTGGCCAAGTTCATGGAGGTCCCCCACTACGCCTACCTCAAGATGAAGATGCCGAGTTCCAAGGGGATTCTAACCGTAGCCGGCGACTATAGAAAGTCGTCCGCTTGCGCGTCCGAAAGCAGTCGGCTGGCCGAGTCCTTGTGATCGCAGCTGAGAAGCGGCTTCTTGATCGGGTTGTGGCGATGGCCGGCAAGCAGCCTAAAATGTCGCCCGACCCCAAGGAGTCGGAAGCAGAAGGATCGTTCAAACCGGCCAGAGATACGAAGAAGATACCCTTGGACCCGGAGCACCCAGAGAGGTACACTGTCATGGGTACAAACCTTGACAGCAAATAGGAAGCCGTGCTCGTCGATTTCCTCCGTGAGAATCGAGACATCTTCGCATGGTCCCCTAAAGAGATGCCAGGTGTACCGACGGAATTCGCCGAGCACAAGTTACATGTCCGGTCTGATGTGAAGCCCGTCAGGCAGCCCTTGGAGAAGAGATAGCCCGGCTCCTGGCAGCCGGCTTCATTATGGAAGTGTTTTTCTCAGAGTGGCTAGCAAACCCAGTCCTGGTGCTGAAGAAGAACAAGCAGTGTCGGATGTGTATCGACTACACAAGCCTCAACAAAGCTTGCCCCAAGGACCCATTCGCCATGCCGAGGATTGATCAGGTAATAGACTCCACTGCCGGATGCGAGCTGTTGAGTTTCTTAGATGCATATTATGGATATCACCAGATCAAGCTGAACCCGGCTGACAGACTGAAGACCGCCTTCATCACGCCGTTTGGAGCCTTCTGCTACCTAACCATGACGTTCGGCTTGAGGAACGCCGGCGCCACCTTTCAGCGTTGCATGCAGAAATGCCTCCTCAAGCAACTCGGCGGGAACGCCCACGTCTATGTGGACGATGTGGTGGTGAAGACGGAGAAGCGCAGAACATTGCTGGAAGACCTCAAGGAAACCTTTGAGAACCCGCGCCGATTCCAGATCAAGCTCAACCCTGAGGAGTGCGTCTTCGGAGTACCAGCCGGCCAACTCCTTGGCTTCCTGGTCTCTGAACGCGGCATAGAGTGCAACCCTGTAAACATCAAGGCCATTGAGAGGATGGAGGAACCCCGCCGACTGCTAGATGTGCAAAAATTCACCGGCTGCTTGGCGTCCATCAGCCGTTTCATCAATCGGCTGGGCGAGAAGGCTCCTTTATTCCAGCTCATGAAGAAGACGACCTTCTTTGAGTGGAACCCCAAGGCGGACGAAGCTTTTCTCCAGTTGAAGAAAATGCTGACTACTCCCCCTATGCTGGCGGCTCCGACTCCTAAAGAGCCCATGCTCCTATACATCGCCGCCACCAGTCGGGTAGTCAGCACAGTTATTGTAGTTGAGCGCAAGGAGGAAGGCAAGGCGCTACCAGTCCAGAGACCGGTATATTACCTGAGTGAAGTACTGTCGGCCTCCAAGCAGAACTACCCCCACTACTAGAAGATTTGGTATGGCGTGCACTTTGCCGCCAAGAAATTGAAGCCTTACTTCCAGGAGCATCCAATCACTGTGGTCTGCACAGCCCCACTTGCCGAGATCATCGGAAGCCGAGATGCTTCTGGCCGAGTGGCCAAATGGGCCATCGATCTGGCTCCCTACACCATCTACTACCAGCCCCGCACCGCCATCAAGTCGCAGGCACTGGCCGACTTCCTCGTCGACTGGGCCGAGACCCAGTACCTGCCGCCAGCGCCCGACTCCACCCATTGGCGGATGCATTTCGACGGCTCCAAGATGCGCACCGGCTTGGGAGTCGGCGTCGTCCTCACTTCCCCCAAAGGCGACAAGCTCAGATATGCGCTGCAGATCCATTTTGCCACCTCCAACAACATCGCTGAGTACGAGGCGCTCATTCACGGGCTCCGGCTTGCCAAAGAACTCGGCATTCGCCGGATCCTGTGTTATGGCGACTCTGACTTGGTGGTCCAGCAGTCATCTGGCGATTGGGACGCCAAGGATGCAAACATGGCGAGCTACCGCTTCCTTGTGCAGCAACTCAGCGGATACTTCGAGGGGTGCGAGTTCCTCCACGTGCCAAGGAATGACAACGACCAAGCAGACGCCTTGGCACGAATTGGCTCCACCCGCCAAGCAATACCATCTGGCGTCGCCCTTTGGCGCCTCCTCAAGCCGTCTATCAAGCCTTCACCAGAATCAAACTCCATCTTTGTGCCGGCTCCACCCGAAGAAGTCGGATCCGACTCCAAGAATGCCGCGGTCGAAGCCGGCCCGAGGACTTCAAAACCCGGCCCGGGGACTGCGGCGACCAGTCCGATGACTCCAGAACTCGGCCCGGGGACTTCTCAAGTCGGCCCGGGGACTTCGTCAATCCAGCAAGCGGCTGCGGACTCCAACCCGCCGCCTCCTAGCCCAGCTGCCCTCGTCCAAGTCGCAGTACTGGTAGTCAAAGAAATAGCAGCAACCTCATGGGCACAGCCCATCCTCAAGTTCCTGGTGAGCAAAGAACTGCCAATTGATGAAACCTTGGCTCGGCAAGTAGAACGCCGTGTGGCAGCCTACACCATAGTCAACAGAGAGTTGGTCAGGCGCAGTGTCACTGGTATCTACCAGCGTTGCGTCGAGCCAGAGCAAGGCCAAGCAATTCTCAGAGACATCCATGAAGGCGAGAGCGGCCACCATGCGGCTTCAAGAGCACTCGTCGCCAAAGCCTTCCGGCACGGTTTCTTCTGGCCAACTGCCCTAGAAGAGGCCAAAGAGTTAGTCCAAAAGTGCAAAGTGTGCCAGATGTTCCGCTCCAAGCCACATCAGCCGGCTTCCGCACTCAAGACTATTCCCATCGCCTGGCCCTTTGCGGTTTGGGGCATGGACATGGTGGGACCATTCAAAACAGCAGGAGGCGGCCTAACTCACTTACTTGTCGCGGTGGACAAGTTCACCAAGTGGATAGAAGTAAAGCCCATCAAGAAGTTGAATGGTCCGACTGCAGTGACTTTCATCGCTGACATCACGACTCGATACGGCATACCGCACAACATCATCACCGACAACAACACAAATTTGGCCAAAGGTGCCTTGGCCCGTTTCTGCGCGACTCAGGGCATCCGACTGGACTTAGCGTCCGTTGCCCATCCGCAGTCAAACGGCCAGGTAGAGCGAGCAAACGGCCTCATCCTGTCTGGCATCAAGCCTCGACTAGTCGAACCACTGGAGCGTTCGACCGGCTGTTGGCTTGACGAGTTGCCAACCGTCCTCTAGGGTCTGCGCACGACTCCAAACAAGTCAACCGGCTTCACACCCTTCTTCCTCGTCTACGGTGCTGAAGCCGTCATCCCGACGGACATAGAGTTCGGCTCTCCGCGAGTCACCATGTACACCGAGGAAGAAGCAGAAGAAGCACGTCAAGATGGTGTCGATCTGCTGGAAGAGGGCCGGCTGTTGGCACTCAGCCGGTCCAGCGTCTACCAGTAGAGCCTGCACCGATACTACAACAGGAAGGTCAAGCCGAGATCTTTCCAAGAGGGCGACCTTGTGCTCTGGCTGATTCAGCGAACAGCCGGCCAGCACAAGCTGTTGGCACCTTGGGAAGGCCCCTTCATTATCAGCAAGGTGCTGGGAAACGACTCCTACTACCTGATCGACGCTCAGAAGCCCCGGGCACGTAAGAGGGACGACTCCGACAAAGAGACAGAACGCCCGTGGAATGCAAACCTTCTCCGGAGATTTTATAATTGATGCAGTATGTATCGCACTACCCTTTGTATGAAAGTACCAAGACTTCGGGCCCCCCGAGACGAGCTTGGGGACTGCCTCTTTTATTATCTGTATGATAAGAATTATGCCTTCGAGTATATTACTCTTTGTTATGCCGCTTGGCACCGGGCTCGACTAGTCGGCCCGAGGACTCGTCGCCTTGCCCTATGAAATGCTTCCTGCAGTCGGACAAGTAGTGTGTGGTGCCTAAGCCGTCTCCTGTCAGAAGCTGCAGCTTGCAGAGCGACTGATTGGTGGACATGAGTAAGGAAGAATGGGCGTCCGCACGAAAAATGGCTAAGGACTCAAAGCATAAACATAGCTTAAGCCGACTCTTTAGTAGTCGGCCTGCCGCTTTCTATCCAACTTGCTAAAGACTCTAAAAAATGGCCAAGTACTTGCCTCCCCAAAGTAGCCAAGCACTTGATCCAGTGGCAGCCGCTGAACGGTTGTCCGACTGGCAAGGCGGCAACTAAGGGAAGGCGGCAAAGGAAAAAGCCAAAAGAGCAATGAGCAAGGAAAGATAGAACTCGGATAAATATTTACATAGCATAGGCCCTTGGCCGAATCTTCAAACAGAAGTTCAAAATACACCCCGTGGGTGGAACTATTCAAATTAACAAGTTCTTCAAAGATTACTAAGGCAGATAAAATGGAAGCAAGACGGCAGCCTAAGAATCGGCATCCGGGTTTGGAGGGTCGGAGGAGACGGCGGTGTCAGGCGCCGGGGTGGCCGGCTGGGCAGTCTCGGCTTGATAGTCTCCGGCGGCAGCCGCCTTCACCGGACGCGGCTCCTTGCTAGAGGCACGGTCGAGCTGAGGCTGGTCGCCCGTTCCGTCCTCTGGCGCCTCTGTCTCACCTCCGTCCTCCGCCTCGCCTTCCTCCTCGGCGCTGGAAGCAATCACCTCCACCGAGTCCTCATCGTAATCTGGGTTCATCCCGAACCACTCCGGCGGTGCCTTCCTGCCGTCTTCAGCCCGATCAGGGACGAAGACGCTGGTGTCTGCGTATTCGGCGATCGCCGCCGCACGCGCGACGAGGGCGTCTTCCACAGCTACCAGCTCTGCCTGGGCCTCTGACCTGAACGCGGCCAGACAGTCCAGGTCTAGCCCTGGAATCCACGCCTTGACGAATTCCAAGGCCCGGCACGCTCCAGCCTGGGCCGAGGAACCCTTCCAAGCCTCAAGACGACCAGCTACGACCTCCAGCCAGTCGGCAGTCCGACTGGCAGTGCGTAGAACCGGCATGTTTGGCTACAGGGCGGCAATGGCCTGGGCACCGGCACGTTGAAGCCGGCGCAGCATCCGATGGGACAGCCGCAGACGAGCTTCGATGCTCAGAAGTTGCTCGTCAAGGGTCCGGGTGGCGTTGGCGGCAATCTCCGCACCATCTGCTCTCCGCGCCTCGCGATCTGCCTCGATGGCTTCAGTGGCCGCCTGCGAGTGGCCAGGGAAGAAGTCTGCCAAGAAAAAAAAGAGAAGCAAGTCAGAATCAGGAGTCGACCTGACCCACAGTCGGCGGCTCAAAGGAAACCAAGAAACTCACCGTCGACGATGTCCTCGATCTCATGGAAGCCGGAGGTCAGCTGCGCCTCCTTGTCGGTCCAGGAGGAGCGCTCGCTCTCGAACTTGGCCAGGAAGGCAGTCTCTCTCTTCTCTGCCTCGTCCTGCGTCTTCTTGAGCAGCTCCCTCTCCTCCACCAGCTGCGCGGCCAGCAGGTCGCGCTCCATGATGAGTTTGTTGCACTCCTCCTCCTTGGCGCGCAAGGCGGTGTTGGCCTCGCCCAGCTGCTGCTGAAGAGTGGCGTTGGCCCCTGAAGAACAAAGGAAAAAGATGATAAGTCGTTGGCAAAGAAGGTCGCCGGGAAGATCCGGCACGACTGCTTAGCAGTCGGCCCGAATCTCGAGGACTACAGCCCGCGGGTGCGCCAGCGCGCCCCCGCGAAGAAGAAAGAGGACTCACTCTGGCTCTCCGACAAGTCAGCAGTCCGCCTGCCCAGCTCCTCGACATTGCGGTTGAAGGAAGTGGTGCGGAGGTTGTGATACTCCTGAAATAAGAATTTTAGACAAGGAAACTTGCCAGAAGGAGTTCCGGGCCGCCTGCTCAGCAGCCGGCCCAAAACTTGGGTACTACACCCAGTGGGTGCGCTGGCGTGCCCCCACAGAGAAGAACAAGGAAAAACAAAGTCAAATAAAGCATACCCGGACGGCTACTCGCGATGCCAGATGCGCCTTGGTGCAGGCCTGGATGGCGTCGCCTTCGGCTTGCAGCTTCGCCTGAACGTCCAGAAGCGCCTGGTTCTGCGGGCCCGTGTCGCCTCCTCAAACCCACCCAATGGGCGCGACACTTGTCGCCTCGGCGTCTGGGATGGCCGAGTTGGCGGCGCCGGTCTCCAACGGGCGTGGCTCCAAAGTCGCCTTCTCGAGGCGACGGTGCGCTGGCGAGGCGACTTGAAGGAGCAGCCTCGCCTCGGACTCGTCCGCAGTCGGCGGCGCCGGCGGGCCCACTGGCTGTTTACCTCGCACGCTTGTAGACGACGACGGAGGTGGTGGAGGTGGCGCGGTCGTGTCCGACATGGAGGCCTCGCCGCTCTCCTTCTTCATGATAGGGTGCTCGCCGCTGGCTTCCCCAGTATGCCCCGTGAACTCCGGGGGCGGCGGCGCGGAGTTCAGTGGAACGACAAGCAGCGTCGACTGATGGTGCGCGGCCTCCTCAGCTAGCCGCCTTGCCGCAATGGCGGCTTCGGCCTCATCTAGCTTCCTCTGAGAGGAGGCAGCCGCCTTCTCGGCCTCTGCCTTCTCCAGGCGGGCGGCTTCGTCCTCGTCGCGCTTCTCCCGCGCGTTCTGCTCCCTCGCCTCCCGGAGTTCGGCGGCGGGATCAATCCGCCGAGTAGTGGCGGACGTCTCTGCCGACCCCATGACGGAGGCGGCGGCGACCCTCTCAAAGGTGAGGGGATCCCTGAAGCAATGAGGGCGTGTAAAAGATTTGGACAAATTCACTAGTAAAGGACAAGACAAAGGCGGAGGCACTTACGCGGAGACCAGTGGCGGCTTCTTCACTTCCTTACGGAAGTGGTTGGCCTTCGCGAGCGCCTCTTCCCTCTTGGTCGCGGCGGCCACCCCCTTGAACTTCTTCGACCGGCCACCAAGCAAGCTCGGCCCGGCCCGACGCCTCTTCCCGCCACCTTGACCATCCAAGCCGGCGGAGGAGCCCGCGCCCGGATGGCCAACCCTTGGTTAGCGGCACGGGACGACTTCCCCCTCGGCGTCGTCATCAGGCCAGTCGGCAAAAGTGGCCGACGGCCTGAAACCTCCTCCTCCTCCTCCTCCGCCTCCTTCGGCGTCGGCCTCCATCGCCGCCCCCCCCAAGTCAGGGTCATCAACATCGCTCTCCGCCTGATCAGAGATGAACTGACGGGCCGGGCCCGTGGTGCTGGCTGAGGGCTGGATGAGGGGGTTCTCACTCGAGAAAAAACCAGAAAGATCAGAAGTCGGATTAGGCTACAAAGGAGGACAGAAGAAAAAGAGATAACTTACCGCAGGCGGGGGGTTGGCGCGTGAGTACGGCTCCTTGCCGAACTGCCAATCCACAGCGAGACCGCAGTTCGCGATGTAGTTCACCGTGTCCGCCACCTCCGGGTGGGGCAAGTCCTTGGAGCACATCCGACTCGGGTCTTGGTGGCCGCTCATCTGACAGATCAGATGAGGTCGGCCTTGGAGCGGGAGGACTCGGCGCGCCACGAAGGCGGCCAGCAGGTCGGCCCCGGTCAGATCCTCCGACTGCGTCAAAACTCAAAGTCGCGCGACGGCGGCTTCTCTGGTGGGAGTCAGCGTCTTGACTCAGTGGGACCAGCTGGGGAGCCTCCCAGCCGGTGCGCCGGCTTCATAAGGCGGCAGATTGACCCAGTCGCCGTCTGGGGCGACGTTCTTCTCGTAGATGTACGACAACCGCCACATTTTCACCGACTTGATCAGCGGAATGGTGGGAAAAGGGTTGTCGGCCGTCGATCTCCGCATCGCGATGAAGGCGCCGCACTGGGCCGGCACGCCGGCAACGTGCGTGCCGAGCTTGGACTGGAAGAATTCCCCCCACAGCTCGATGGTGGGGAGAACACCAAGGAAGCCTTCACACAGGGTGGCGAAGGCAGCCAGCAGTACACCGTGTTCGGGGTGAGGTGGTGCGCCTGGAGCCCGTGGAACTCCAAGAAGGATCGGAAGAAGCCGCTCGCCGGCAGCCCCAAGCCGCGCATAAGGTGCGAGCGGAACACGACCCGCTCGCCCTCCTCCGGCGCCGGCACTATTTCCCTCTCCGGCGCGGCATGGGCTCGCACTAGGCCCACACCGGGGAGGCGGTGCGTCCCACGGAGAAACTCGATATGGTCGTCGTCCACCTCGGAGCCATCCCATACGCCGGAGCGCACGACGGCAGGTGCGGCGGCGGAGGAAGAGCTCATCGTCACAAGCGTGGTGTGGCTCGGTGCAGCGGTAGCAAGAGGAAGAAGAAGCAAGAAGGAAGCAAGGGGAGTAGGGGAGATGGGCGCGCGTGCTTCGCCGCTCCCTTCCTCCCGCCTGCTTATAGGCTCATGAGCTGAGAAGCCGATGGGGCGGGCGTGGGATTAACTGCGCCCCGGCCCCCACGCCCCCCATGATTTACCACACGCATTTACTACATGCAGTTACGGCGAGGGAAACCCAACCGTCCGCACGGCCGCAGCAAATCCGCTCGCGTGCCGAGGCATGGTAGTGGTAGGCCCCGCCTGAGGTCCTGTACCGTCGCGCGCGTGGGTGGGCAGACTGACCCCGCCACATGGCGCCACGCGACGGACCCGCAATAGGCGGCTGCTCGGAAGCTTATCAGGCACGCTGCCAGGGACGCCACCGCGACGTTCAAACTCTCTAAGAGGCAAGACGGATTTCTGCGAGGCCGACTCCAGCTAGTCGGCCTAGAGGAAGACGGTGAGCGAGTCCGAGATTCCACCCCCAAAGAGATGAAACTGTTGAGGCTCCCCGACACGTCTCCTGCGGCGCCTCACCAGCTTCGGGGACTACTGTTGGAGTAATGGGCCACGGGTAGGCTAACCCGAGCCCCAGAACCTTTCAAAACATTGGGGAAGACTGCGCCCCTCCAGACCCCACGATGAAGAGCCACCTCCTGGGAGTCGGCAGCAACTGTCCCTCACGGCCGAGTCCCAGGGACGACTTCGAGTTAAGCCGACTCTTGGCTAACGGCTTCGAGTTAAGCCGACTCTTGGCTGACGACTTCGAGATGAGCCGACTCTTGGATAGCGACTCCAAGATGAGACGACTATGGGAGTCGGCCCGCGACTCCAACCATCGCCTGCCTTCGCCATGATGGACGGGGCAGGGTACGGTCACTGCGTGGCCGTCTCTACCCTGCCTACGAAGGGCTGGCATGGCTATAGTGCGTTGTATCGCTGGAGACCTCCATCGTGGCGCGGCACTGTTGCCATGCCTGCCCTGACCTCAGCCTCAGTGGGCGGCGCACTGTGCCCACGACGGCCTACCTGTACGGCCCGGAGACGGCGGGACCCGCCTGTCAACGGGAGAACAGAAGACGGCGAGAGCGCCACGAAGACGGACCCGTGGGAGTCGGCCCCCTGGAGTCGGTCGGCCCTCCCACGGGCTCCGCACGCCATTAACCAGACAAGACGGGGAATGGCGACAGTGATCGTCCGCCAGACGACGGCACTGTTGCCATGACCCCATGACCAAGCCAGCGTCATCAGAAGCACTGCTACAGTACCAGGCCTGTCGGTGGGGCCCGCTAGTCGGCGGGCCCCAGCAGTCGGCGGAGAAGACGGCGGCCTAAGAGACAGACGGCTGGGACCCGCGCCCAGCCGGATTACCATTGTATCCCTGGGGGCAGGCCTATATAAGCCCCCCGGGGAACCCATGGAAGGGGGATAGCTTCTTTAGCATTAGACCCGATCATATAGGAAGGAGGGAGCTAGCCTTGCCCTCTCCTACCTCCAGAAAACAGCTCTAGGAGCAACCTTGTATTCACTTTGCCATAGTGATCATGCGGAGACCCCGCAGAGCAGCAGTAGGGGTGTTATCTCCTCGGAGAGCCCTGAAGTTGGGTAAGATCCTCCGGCGTGCATGTCTTCGCCTCATCCCGCTTCTGGGCATCGGCGACGTTCTACTCGCTCCCACCATGATAAGCCATCCTTTGACATATGTCGCACCCAACCCCCGACAGCAGGCCACTACAAATCCTATTCCTATGTTTACAAAATCCTATGAATCAAAGAGGCCCTAAGAGTTCAAAGTGTCCATCACAACCGACCATATAGACCTCTACACTGAAAATGTCCCTCCTCATCTTCACTACAAGGAACATACTATACTACTATCATACTCCCTCAATTCCAAAATATAAGTCTTCGTAGAGATTTCCACTATGGATCACATACAGATGTATCCATATACATTTTAGAGTGTAGATTCACTCATTTTGGTCCATATGTAGTCCATGGTGGAATCTATACAAAGACTTGTATTTAGGAACAGAGAGAGTACTTATTAAAGAAGAACGGAAGAGGAACATGCTAAAGAAGAGCAACCAGATTTTGGATAATAAAATATTCATTGTGCAGTGCCCACACATGATGAACCAGAGTGCATTAAGAATGCAACTTCCTTCTGTCTCTCTATATGTGGTGCACGTGCTTTTCGAAAGTAAAGTAGGAACATTAGCTGACCAATTAAATGTTATTTGTTTTAGTAATATCAGCATCATATCCTATTCGTAGTCATGCAACAAGTTTGGAATTATGTGTGGCACGTTGTTTAGCTTGATGGATTTAGGAGCAGTGGTAAGTAGGTACGATGATGGTACTGAATATAAAGGCATGTCTGCATGCAAGTCGCGTGACTTTTGTCATTTGGGTCAGTCGACCATTTCAGGCAGTTGGATGAAGATCCTATGTCTCCTAACCCTTCTTATTCCTTGTCTCTGATTCTTCCCATATAGAACACCGCACAGGCCGCCGGCCGGACCACTGGCCCGTTGCCTGTGTTCCTCCGCCACCCCCACCCCCACCTCGCCCCCACCCGCATCGAGTTTTCTTCATTCGATGAGGCCCCACCACCACCCCACACAACCACCGTCCCCACCCGAGCCCCTTCATTGGCACCGGCGAACTCCGGCGAGCTCTGAAAAATCGACTGACCCAATTTTGAAATTTAGTCTACTGTGATTTAACTAGTGTGGAATATAAAAGGGGAAAACCATAAGCATTGGGAGTATAGTGTTGAGCATGCCATGGCGGATCTGAAGGTGCAAACTGGACAAAGGCAACTTTGCAACCAATGTTTGCTTTCAACTAGCAAGTAAGTGATGGACAAGAAATTAGAGTAAAGCAGTGGCGATCTATTTTCTTTGATAAATAAGTTGAGCAGATACGAAAGAGTATCGCCTCTGGTGCGGCGCCGTGTATGCATCTGCTGAGAATTTGACGGTGCTGCGGTAGCGATGGCCGTCAGCGGTGTGGAAGCAGATCTAGGTGGCGGCAGGGTGCGGTGGACGAGACGGTCGTAGGAGCGGCGCCGGCAAGGTGGACGACGGTGGGGATGAAGCGAGAGGACGGGATACAATGATCTCGGTCTGAAGCCGTGGATGAGAGAGGTCGATCTCTTGTAATGGACGGCGGCGTCGGGGTATCAGCTCCAGCATGGTGGAGGAGGACGATGGTGGATGGGGTGGCGGGCGGAGGAGGCTGGGGTGGAGAGGGTGGTTTGGCGCCCACGGAGTACGAATGGGGAAATGGAGGTAGACAGGAAGGGGTGAACCATGTCTTCAGGGCGCGCTTGTCTCAAATGCGAGGAAATTTACAAACTTAGCCCCCGTTTCAAATTTCCTACATGACAACAATATTAGTCGGTTGGGGATAGGACGGTAATCTCGCATACACCATATATTTGCCGATGAGAGTTTGTTTTTGGCGCCCACCGTGTATGAATCGGGGAGGGAATCGATTTCGGCCGAGGACACACTGTGTTTTGGCCCCCACCATGTATGAATCCGGGTGAGAGGCGGTTATGTCACGTTTGAGTGAAATTACAAACCTACCCCTATCGAAACCTATAGAAATCAAGTAGATAGGCTTTGTGTGGCAGGGATAGGCAGTAGTAATTTCCATCTCGCAGATTTTGTTTTCAGGCGGTTACTGCGACTTTCCCCGCTTCGTTCAAACTTTGCAGAGTGCATGTTTACTGTGCCAACTCAATTCGAATCCCGTTTGTATTCTATTTTTTTAGGTAGGATCCATTTTCGATTGGAATAAAATTCTATATACATCATTTTTTATATATACTTTCAAAAGCACAATAAAGAATTCTGCTCGTTTATATGTATAATATGATTTACAAATACAATGATCTCAAAATCATAAGGTTGAATTCAAAATTTTTAAACCAAATTATGTTCTACTAAAATGTATGGATCAGTAATATCTACATATTACATAACATTGATGCGTGTGAATTCATATGAGTATGCATATGTGATAGATCAATTTTGGTTCGAGTATGGATTACATGTATCATCATCTCAAATTCAAATATTTGAATCCCTTTTCTGTTCACTCCTTTCACACCCATATCTCTCACATGCATGCTCCTTCATGTAGCTATCACTCTCTTTTCTCCAGCTCACCCGCACGCTCACTTCATGTTTCTCCTATCCTCGCAAACATGGTCTCTCGACGTCTCCCTTGACAAGTGTCACACTCTCCCTATCATTATACATTACACGGTTTTCATTATCTCTCACGTCTCTACCGTTCTCTGGTATCACTAGGTACCTAAGCTTTCTTTTTCACCGCCATACACACAGTCTCCACTCATCTTTCACTTTGTCTTTCTCTCTATGGGATTCTCTCACACACCCTATATGTCTCTAGATATGACTCCTACCACTAAAATTACTCTCTCTCTCTCTCTCTCTCCTATAGACACAACATTTGTTGCGCCCTCCTTCTCGTCTCCACCCTAGACTGATATTATTCATTTGTTTACCAATTAGACAAACTCCCCCCCTCTCTGTCTCTCTCTCACACACACACAACTCCCGCTTCCACTCCCCTTCCCGACTACCATCTCTCTCTCACACACACAAAACTCTCGCTTTTGCACCCCCGACTCGTATTTCTCTCACAAACATTTATCGACTAGCCTCTAGATAGGTTTATACACCCGCACACTCGTGCTTCCACTATCGCATACATGTCTCTCTCCCGCTCCTTGTATATATGTAGATTTTTCTTCCCTTCTTGAGACACGCCCTCTCGATCGTGCACACACACACTATCGTCTCATTTTGAGCTGATACCTCTAGCACACACACTCTTTGTGTCTTTGTCACACATGCACACACACACTATCGCCTCATTTTGAGCCGATCACAGTTTTAGATAGCAGGAGATGCCTAGCCTGCTCTACCACTACTAGCTTATTTCTGTCTTCTTCCATCTCTTCTTTGGCTTGGGTGAAGAGAGCATCTGATTACTCTTTTTGCTTCTTCAGGAATTCAGCTACATTCTCAGGGGCTACTGCATGCTTTCTTTCAGCCTTTACTAGAGCCACGAGGACACGAACAGCTGACGACTCCACCTGGCTTGTGTGTAATCTAACATCATCTGGGAATTTGCACCTTGTGTCTAATCTAGCATCATTAGGGAACTGGCACCTTGTGTGTAATCCAGCCTTATTTTGGAAACATGATCTCGAGGTTGACCATACTTCCCTCCTCGCAGGAACTGCATCCAGACATGAAGTTACTTCTTTTTTAGATCAATACTCAGAGCAACCCAGATCCATTTAGTAGAAGCCATATAAACAGAACTCGGAGAAGTTAATTCAAAAGGAAATAAATATATAAAAATAGACTACAAGGTGAGAATACCCACTTCCTACATCAAGCTAAAAACAAAAGCATTAGGACGATTAAGACTCATCTTATTACACATCGAAGAACACGAGGCTTAAGAGAAACAGAAACTACAACATATACACATCAAAGAACACGAGGCTAAACGAAAGTAATTGAAAGGTGTTACTTACCAAAGCTCATTTTACAGGTTCGGTGCAGCTCCTCTTTAACTTGCCATGTTCCTTGAAGATGTCCCCAATATCCCATGTTTGGTCTTCATTGCTCGTCTTTATATGTTTGCACTCGTGGTTTTAAAATCACGACAAGGCAAGAAAAATATACTACTAGTAATACTCGCGCATCTTGTGGGAAACATTAAAGCACTCGTCTGCCATGTTAGAGCATCTCCAACAGAATCGCCGCGCGTGGCACTTTAAAAAAGCGTTTACAACGCTGAGATCGAGAAGTAGAGATAGAGAGTAGAGACTAGAGAGTAGAGGATAGTTCTCAGCATAGATAGATAAAAAATAGATAATTAAACTACTCCTTGTCGTCCGACTCCTCGGTGATGTCCTCCTCCGATGTCTGAAAGTAGGCATGAAGATACCGGTCATCGTCGGATTCCCAGGGCGACGCTGCTCCTAGCCTCATGTTGAATTGAGCGTCCGCTTTTTGCCTATGCTTGTCCTCGCGATAGGTGGCTTGCTCCGCCCTCATCTTATCCCTCTCCACCCTCCTTTGCACGTAGACCTCGCGCTCGTTGATGATATCCTACGGGGAGCATTGGCGCCACATCGCCATGGCTTCCTTGTCCATCTCGGTGATGTCGAGATGGTGCTCCAGCCTCCGGTTGTCGCGACGATCCTCGTCGGTGATAAGTCGCGGCAGATGTGCGAGCTCCTGCGCCTGCTCCCTCGTTGGGACATTAGGGAAGTTCAATGTTCTAAGAGGCCACCGGACGCGCCATGCTGCCGCGTCGTATGCGTTGGCGGTGTCGAAATTGCCAAGGCTGAGGCGCAACCCACGGAAACGGATCTCGGTGGAGAAGCCGCCGGAGGGGCGCGTGCGGACGCCGCGGTATCCCCAAGTTTCCCGGTGACACGACAGCATGGTGGCACAGTGGCGGCGAGGCGAGAAAGAGCGGGGAGAGAGCGGTGGCGAGCCATAGAGCGGGGAGAGAGTGGTGGCAAGGCATAGAGCGGTGGGAGGGCGTTGGATTTTATAAAGCGCACCGGACGCTGCGCGCCAAAACTAGCGCACGCCCGGCCGCTTTTTCCTGCCTGTGATACTTTCCCGATGTCTCTGCTATCTCTACTCTCTTCTCTACTGTTATATTTATTTTATATTTAATATTTATCTCTACTTCTCTACTCTCTACTTTTTTCTCTACTCTTATAAAAAACAGAGTTGTTGATGATGGTGTGCCTGCCATCCTGCAATATAGGCCGTCCAATTTATATCTGATAGATAGGAAGGAAACAATGGCAATTTTGCAAAAAGATAGCCACACCCCTCTCCAGATTTGCAAATAAGGCCTTCCATCTTTCATCCTTTTCTCCCACAAGATAAACTACTCATAAAAATGCATCTTGATGCGTGCAACGCATGGGCATCTTGCTAGTTCTAAAAAACTTTCCATCATTTGCCACACTACTGGTTGTAGATGAAAAAACTACCCAAGCACAGCGCAATACAGGAGCGACGCACAATTACAAGCTGATATTCTGTTGGACAATGGAGGCTATAACCAATTACTTTTACGGGAACAATAGCACCTAGGAAATTTGAAGGGTAGGTATGAACAAAATTGGACCTGCACATGTACTGCTAAGTGATTCAATACACACATTACCAATCGAGGAGGAGAATGATAGTCGCGGTGGCCTTTGTGAGTCATGGTCGGCAATGGGAGTTAGTTCATTGTCCACAACGGTGGTGCTTCTGCGCTTGGCGTCGACTTCCGGGAAGCAGATCCGAGACCGTGGAAGACGGTGCCGGGGATGAAGCTGCGTGTACGACGACGACGGTGGACCGGCTCCAGTGTGACATACGAGGTCGTCGATGAGGCAGATGTGCTGCGGTGAACGAGTGCACCGATGTAGAAGGGGAGGAGCATGAAGGCTGTGGTGCCGTGGAGAAGTCTATTTTGCGATGGGGATAGAAAATGGGGAGTATTCAGGTGTACTACTCTGGGTGCTGGGGTGGGGTTGGCTGGGTAGGGTGAACCTGAAGTTACGAAAACAACCCCCTACCAAGCGTCATCCGTAGGCCTGTTTCGAAGGCTATGATGGTAACTTCCCACTACTTGAATCAGGGTCGCGGGAGATGTTCCCGCCGACCTCAAAATTTTGTGACACTGAACTCCTCGTGTGGCGTGTTGGGTGAATCGGCTAAGCAAC
The DNA here is from genome assembly GCF_018294505.1 of Triticum aestivum. NCBI lineage: Eukaryota > Viridiplantae > Streptophyta > Magnoliopsida > Poales > Poaceae > Triticum > Triticum aestivum. The sequence goes on from NC_057804.1 coordinate 474,694,040, forward strand.
TAGCTAGTAGTACTAGTAAACTCTGCATATTAGGTTTGATCGAAGTCAAACTTCCTAAAGTTTGACCAAGTTTATAGAAAAATAGAAACATTTACCATAGAAAATATGTATGATTTGAAAGTACATTCAATACTGAATCTAATGGTATTTATTTGTTATTGTATATGTTAATATTTTTTGTTATAAACTTTCTGAGTTTACAAAACTTGACTTTGACCAATGCTAATATGCAGACTTAAATAAAAATAGAGGGAGTACACATTTGTTTTCTTAGTTTGTAGTGAATTAATCATTTGTTGAAATTGTGAAATAAATATATTAGGCTACTGACTTTGAATGTAATGGTCTAACAATTCAATAGTTACAATCATTGTCAAATTCCAAGATGTATACCAGGTCTATAGTACTTCACAACATGCTCAAACTCACATAATCCCAGTCAAATGAGAATCTAAATGCATTTCATAGTTATTACTTTGTAGGATGCAACAAAACCAACCATAACTCTACATCAGCCATTATAAAAGAAACATTTTGAACACATCCGAATGTGTGAATGAAAACATGCAGAAAGAGCTTGCGAAGATGGAGTAGATAAGGCGGGAAAGATTGTATGTATGTGGACAAGAGAGTAGGAGACAAACCTAACGAGACAGAGAGAGAGAGAGATAGAGAGAGAAAGAGAGAGGAAGAAGTTAGGTCTGTGTGAAAGATGGAGACATGTAATATACATGAGATGCGTGTGCATCCGGATTCTGTACACGTGGAAGGAGAAGAGACAATAGGTTTGATGAGAGAGCTGGAAAAACATGGACGAGAGGGGAAGCATCGGTTGAGGGATTGATAATTTTGTGCGGGGGGAGAGGGATTGGTAATTTTGTGCGAGAGAGAGAGAGGGTGGGGGAGGAGTCAGTCTGTCGTCGTCACATCATCCTACTTCCAAATGGCCCCGCATTCTCTAGCACAGTGTGGTCACCGTCTTCGATCTCCTCGATGCCCTCTTTGATGATTGAGGTGTTGTGCATGCTGGGGTGCAAAGAAGCACAAGCAAGAGTGGTCGCCATATAACCTTGGATGGGGATGAATTGTGTGCTCGGGGGAGTGTGTGTGTGTGTGTGTGTGTGTGTCAAATACTGAGAGAAAACAAACCTAAGGAGAGAAATGTGTGTGTATGTGACTGAAAGCTACATGCTAAACAGGGTATTCATGAAAAGATTGTGCGTGCGAGATAGAGAGCGATGTGCGGGCCTTGAGGTGGGCAGGGGCCGGGTGAGGGTGTCAAAATGTGCATGTTGATTGATACGTCTCCGTCGTATCTACTTTTCCAAACACTTTTGCCCTTGTTTTCGACTCTAACTTGTATGATTTGAGTGGAACTAACCCGGACTGACGCTGTTTTCAGCAGAATTGCCATGGTGTTGTTTTATGTGCATAAAATAAAAGTTATCGGAACGACCTGAAACTCCACGGAATATCTTAGGATAATTAATAAAAAATCCTCGCCAAAGATGAAGACCAGGGGGCCCATACCCTGTCCACGAGGGTGGGGGGCGCGCCCCCCCTGGGCGCGCCCCCCTACCTCGTGGCCCCCCTGGTGGCCCTCTGACGCCAACTCCAGCTCCATATATTGGCTTTCAGGGAGAAAAAAATCAGGGAGAAGAAATCATCACATTTTACGATATGGACCCACCGCCAAGCCCTAATCTCTCTCGGGAGGGCTGCTCTAGAGTCCGTTCGGTGCTCCGGAGAGGGGGATTCATCACCGTCGTCATCATCAACCATCCTCCATCATCAATTTCATGATGCTCACCGCCGTGCGTGAGTAATTCCATCGTAGGCTTGCTGGACGGTGGTGGGGTGGATGAGATTTATCATGTAATTGAGTTAGTTTTGTTAGGGTTTGATCCCTAGTATCCACTATGTTCTGAGATTGATGTTGCTATGAATTTGCCATGCTTAACGCTTGTCACTAGGGCCCGAGTGCCATGATTTTAGATCTGAACCTATTATGTTTTCATGAATATATGTGAGTACTTGATCCTATCTTGCAAGTCTATAGTCACCTACTATGTGTTTTGATCTGGCAACCCCGAAGTGACAATAATCGGAACCACTCCCGGTGATGACCTTAGTTTGAGGAGTTCATGTATTCATTATGTGCTAATGCTTTGTTCCGGTTCTCTATTAAAAGGAGGCCTTAATATGCCTTAGTTTCCAATAGGACCCCGCTGCCACGGGAGTGTAGGACAAAAGATGTCATGCAAGTTCTTTTCCATAAGCACGTATGACTATATTCGGAATACATGCCTAGATTACATTGATGAACTGGAGCTAGTTCTGTGTCACCCTATGTTATGACTGTTACATGATGAACCACATCCGGCATAATTATCCATCATTGATTTGGTGCCTATGAGTTTTCCATGTACTAGTTCTCGCTTATTTACTTTTCTATTGCTACTGTTACAATCACTACAAAATACCAAAAACATTACTTTTGTTGTCTTTACTTTTGTTACCGTTACCACCACTATCATATTACTTTGCTACTAAACACTTTGCTGCAGATACTAAGTTTCCAGGTGTGGTTGAATTGACAACTCAGCTGCTAATACTTGAGAATATTCTTTGGCTCCCCTTGTGTCGAATCAATAAATTTGGGTTGAATACTCTACCCTCGAAAACTGTTGCGATCCCCTATACTTGTGGGTTATCAAGACCTTTTTCTGGCGCTGTTGCCGGGGATCATAGCTCTATTCTTTGAGTCACTTGGGATTTATATCTGCTGGACACTATGAAGAACTTGAAAGATGCTAAGACCAAGATTTTGCCCTCAACTACGAGGGGAGGTAAGGAACTGCCATCTAGCCTTGCACTAGATTCTCCTTCTATTATAAGTAAGCTTGCGACACCTAAACCTTCTACTGCTATGAATTCTGATATGTCGCATGTTATTGATGATGGCACTTCTGCTATGCATGATACTTATGATGAAACCACTTCTATGCTTGATACTACTATGCCCCTTGGTGAATTTCTTGATGTGAAAATTGCTAGGTCTAGAGCAAGAGAAATTATTACACCTGAATACAATGATGAGAGTGATGATGAAAATATGCCTCCTATTTCTGAAGGTTATCTTTTTGATGCAGAATCTTCTGCAGCTATTTTTTGCTTGCCAGGATAGATATGAACTTAAGAGGTTGCTAGTTAAATGGAGTAAAAAATCTTTTACAGATAGAATGAGACCCGACCCTGCTTTTGCTACTTCACCTATTTGTGTCCTCGATAAGGATTATTATGATTTTTCTGTTGATCCAGATATAATTACTTTGGTTGAATCTGATCCTTTCTGTGGCTATGAATCTGAAACTGTTGTGGCACATCTTACTAAGTTAAATGATATAGCTGCCCTGTTTACAAATAATGAGAGATCACGCTACCTTTATTTACTCAAAATATTTCCGTTCTCATTAAAGGGTGATGCTAATATATGGTTTAATTCTCTTGATCTTGGCTGTGTGCAAAGTCCCCAGGATATGATTTATTACTTCTCTGCTAAATATTTCCCTGCTCATAAGAAACAAGCTGCCTTGAGGGAAATATATAACTTTGTGCAAATTGAAGAAGAGAGTCTCCCACAAGCTTGGGGGAGGCTTCTCAAGTTACTTAATGCTTTGCCTGATCATCCCCTTAAGAAACCTGGAATACTTGATATCTTTTATAATGGACTAACAGATGCTTCCAGAGATTACCTGGATAGTTGTGCTAGTTCTCTTTTCAGGGAAAGAACACCGGATGAAGCGGAAATTCTATTGAACAATATGTTGACAAATGAAAATAATTGGGCACCTCCCGAGCCAGCTCCTGAGCCAATTTCTGAGCCAATTATTGAGCCTATTCCTAAACCAACTCCAAAGAAGAGAGGTGTTCTATTTCTCAGTCCCGAAGATATGCAAGAGGCAAAGAAATCTATGAAAGAAAAAGGTATTAAAGCTGAAGATGTTAAGAATTTACCTCCTATTGAAGAAATACACGGTCTTAATTTACCGCCTGTTGAAGAAGTACATGATCTCAACTACTTATTTACTGAAGAACCTCCCGATATCCCGACACAGGTAGTAAAGGTAAATTCTCTCTATAGATATGATAAAGTTGAAGTCCCTTCTACTAAAATTGCTAGTCAGTGCTTGGATGAGTGTGATAACTTTATGTTTAAGCAAGATGACTTTAATGCTTATTTTGGTAGACAATTAAAACAAGATGCTTATATGATTAAATGCTTGGGTGATTATATGGCTGATATTAGAGGTGAACTTAAACTTGTTAGCAAACATGCTTCTATGGTTACCACTCAAGTAGAACAAGTACTTACAGCTCAAAAAGAAGCGCTTGATGAAATGAATAGTAAGAAAAATGATTATGCTGTTAGAGTGGCTACTAGAACCGGTAGAATGACTCAGGAACCTTTGTATCCTGAAGGCCACCCTAAGAGAATCAAGCAAGATTCTCAGAGAAATGATATTGATGTACCTAGTTCTTCTAAAAGGAAGAAAAAGAAAAATGATAGGACTTTGCAAACTTCTAGTGAACCTATTGGTGAGCCACCTGAGAATCCAAATGATATTTCCATGTCTGATGCTGAAACACAATCTGGTAATGAACATGAACCTAGTGAAAATTTTAATGATGATGTTCATAATAATGCTCAACCTAGTAATGATAATGATGTGGAAGTTGAACCAGATGTTGATCTTGATAACCCACAATCAAGGAATCAACGCTATGATAAAAGAGACTTCGTTTCTAGGAAACATGGTAAAGAAAGGGAACCATGGGTTCAGAAACCCATGCCTTTTCCTCCAAAACCATCCAAGAAAAAGGATGGTGAGGATTTTGAGCGCTTTGCTGAAATGATTAGACCTATCTTTTTGCGTATGCGGTTAACTGATGTGCTCAAAACAAATCCTTATTCTAAGTATATGAAGGATATTATTACTAATAAAAGAAATATACCTGAAGCTGAAATTTCCACAATGCTTGCTAATTATACTTTTATGGGTGGAATACCAAAGAAACTTGGAGATCCCAGAGTACCTACTGTACCATGCTCCATTAAGAGAAATTATGTTAAAACTGCTTTATGTGATCTTGGAGCCGGTGTTAGTGTTATGCCTCTCTCTTTATATCGTAGACTTGACTTGAATAAGTTGACACCTACTAAAATATCTTTGCAAATGGCTGATAAATCAACCGCTATACCTGTCGGTATTTGTGAGGATGTGCCTATTGTGGTTGCAAACGTTACTATTTTAATGGACTTTGTTATTCTTGATATTCCCGAGGATGATAGTATGTCTATTATTCTTGGAAGACCTTTCCTTAATACTGCAGGGGCTGTTATTGATTGCAACAAAGGCAATGTCACTTTTCATGTTAATGGCAATGAGCACATGGTACACTTTCCGAGGAGACAACCTCAAGTTTATAGTATCAACTCTATTGGAAAAATTCCATCGATTATATTTGGAGGTTTTGAATTTCCTCTCCCCACTGTCAAGAAAAAGTATGATATTCTTATTGTTGTGGATTTTCATATCCCCGTTGAGGTAACTTAGTGCTATTCGAAATTTCTCCGGTTCCGTGTTAATTGGAATGAGCTTGTTAACAAGATTTGATCAACCTTGTTAGTGGATTCTTTTTGATGAACATGAGATGGATGAAACTAGAAGCACAACCTTCTGTACCCTCTTTATATTTTTTGTTATTTAGTAGAAATAAAGTAAAATAGTATTTTTTTTGTCTATCTCCTGACTTATTCGTAAAAATATCCCGAAAATAAAAGTCCTCAGAATGCCATGCCAATTTAATATGATTTTTTTGGGAATATTTAAGCATTTACTGTGCAAAAATCACCGCGGGGGGAGCTACCGCCTGGTCACGAGGGTGGAGGGCGCGCCCTACCCCCTGGGCACGCCCCCTGCCTCGTGGGCCCATGGTGGCCCTCCTCCACTTATCCTTGCACCCATCTTCTTCTTCTGCCTCACACAAACACGAAAAACCAACTCAAGCACGAGTTCCAGCCCCCGTTGCTGTGATTTTCGATCTCCTTGCTCAAAGCACCTCTCACAAAACTGCTTGGGGAGATTGTTCCTTGGTATGTGACTCCTCCATTGGTCCAATTAGTTTTTGTTCTAGTGCTTTATTCATTGCAAATTTGTGCTGCATAGGTGACCATGTTCTTGAGCTTGCATGTCAAATTTATATAGTTCCAAGTAGTTCTAATGCTTTATATAGGCTCTAGGCACTTGTGGGAGTAGTTGCTATCAACTTTATTGAAGTTGGTTCACTTTTATTTGAAGTTACTAAAAATTTCAGATTGTTTTAGAAATAATGAAGAGACTTTTGAGGGGCTCGTCAAGCCGAAGCTCGAAGGAAAAACAGAAGGAAGAAGAGCAGAAGCCCAAATTTAATTTGCCTCGCACCGCGGAGGTCCGACCATGTGAATGGCCTTCCGATGACTTCTTGAGGAGAGCCGGGATTTATGAAGATTTCTATTTATTAATTGAGAATGCTGGCCTCACCGACTTCCTCCGCGACCAATGCCATCAGTATCTCTTACTCACAAATACTTTTGTGCAAAATTTCTACTTCTTCCCAAAGAATTCACCTCCATCGGTAGAATTTCATTTATATGATGTTATTAAGAGGATGCCATTAGCTGAATTTTGCGAGGTTTGCAAAATACCTTTTGAGGGCACTTTGGATGAACCACACCGTAACGAAGTAGAAGCTTTTATTAACACTATCACGGTGGGAGAAACCAGGAAGGTTTCTGATGCAAGAATGACTAGAATACATTTTCCTGTTTTATGCTACTTCGCCTTATTTGCTAGTCATTGATTGATAGGGCGCAGAAACTGTGGAAACCTTAGTATTCCTGATGTTATCATTTTGTTCCATGGTTTATATCGAAATAACTCTGTTAGTATGGGTGGAATTGTTGCTAGACGGTTAAGTCTGAACTGTACTAAAGGCCCCATCTTTGGAGGCATTTATGCCTCACGCCTAGCTGAACATTTTGAAATACCTATTAGGCATGAAGAGAAAGAGGAAACATCGCTGCCCCGTGCTTATTTAGATTATAGGAGTATGATAGCGCATGGTTTTCTTGTTAAGAGTCGCGAAGGGGAGCTCAGATATAAATTGTACTTTGATAAACATCACCCTGAGACTACTACTTTTCCTGCTCCCTCTTTGTTTAACTTGTCTGCAGGTCCTCACATCGTTCCGTGGGCGGCAATTCAAGCCTATCGAAATCCTGCACCGGCCTCGGAACCGGAGCCACAAGATGAGCCTCCACGGCTATCTGTTTATTCTTGGGATCCAGAGGAGGCTGCCAGCCAGTGGCAGCCGGAGCCTTCTTCGTCACAGTATGACCCCAGCTTCACCTACGGGTATCCGCCAGGCCATCCCTGGCAATAGACCAACTTAGGAAAAAGCCTAAGCTTGGGGAAGTACGTATTTCCCACCGACATTACATTTATGTTCACACACACTCATTGCTAGATGTCGGTGCTCATACTCTTTCACTGTAATATCCATGCTAGATTATTTTCTTTTTCCTACTTTCTTCTTGTGTGTTTGATAAACTTTAAGAAAAAACCAAAGAAAATTAGTAGTAGTTTATTTATTTGCTGTAGTAATTAAAAAGGAAAACCCAAAAATATTTCCCGTTCTTCTTTTACTTGTTGGGAGCTTTCCCGTGTAAATAGGTTTTATTTTTTTCCTTTCTTTGGGGGTCGAGAAGACCATATTGAAAATGCTTAGTGGCTCTTACATGCATGATTGTTTATTTAACTTAGAGCCCATATTACTTGTCTTCTCTCTTGAGTTGAATGCTTGCAGATTCCAGCTTAGTCCAATGCACGTGCACTCTTATTATTATACACTTCGTTCGATCGTGCAAGTGAAAGGTAATGATGATATATGATGGACTTATTGGGATGAGAAAAGCTGGTATGAACTCGACCTCTCTTGTTTTTGTAAATATGATGATTCATCGTTCCTGAGTTAGCTATTATGAAGTAAACATATTTGCAATGACATTTAGAGACTATAGTTGCTTGTGCCATGCTTGATTAGCTATGAGTTATAATGGTTTACCTTGCGTGCCAACATGCTATTAGAATGATCATGATGTGGTATGATGGGATGGTATCCTCCTTTAAATGAATTGAGTGACTAGACTTGGCACATGTTCACGCATGTAGTTGAATCAAATCAACATAGCCTTCATGATATGTATGTTCATGGTGGATTATATCCTACTCATGCTTGTATTCGGTGTAAATTAATTTTAATGCATGTTTACGACTGTTGTCGCTCTCCCAGTTGGTCGCTTCCCAGTATTTTGCTAGCCTTCACCTGTACTAAGTGGGAATACTGCTTGTGCATCCAAACTCCTTTAAACCCCACATTTGTTCCATATGAGTCCACTATACCTTCCTATATGCGGTATTTACCTGCCGTTCCAAGTAAATTTGTATGTGCCAAACTCCAAACCTTCAAATGAAATTCTGTTTTGTATGCCCGAGCAGCTCATGTCTCAACTAGGGCTGCCCTTATCTTCCATGTTAGGCAGTTATTCTCAAGAGGAGTGGACTCCGCTCCTCATTCACGAGAAAATGGCTGGTCACCGGGATGCCCAGTCCCATGCTTTATGCAAACTAAATCAAAATAACTGCAAACAAAACTCCCCCTGGGACCCGTTGAATGTTGGAGGCACTCGTTGTTTCGAGCAAGCCATGGATTGATGCTTGTGGAGGAGGGGGAGTATAAACTTTACCATTCTGTTTGGGAACCGCCTATAATTTGTTTAGCATGGAAGATATCGTCATCTCATAGTTGTTGCGTTGACAGCAAAAGTATGCCGCTCAAAATGTTATTCAATCTCTATTTTAAAACCGAGCTCTGGCACCTCTACAAATCCCTGCTTCCCTCTACGAAGGGCCTATCTATTTACTTTTATGTTGAGCCATCACCCTTCTTATTAAAAAGCACCCGCTGGAGAGCACACTGTCGTTTGCATTCATTATTATTGGTTTATATTGGGTATGACTTGACTGGATCTCTTTTACCATCAATTACAATGTTTAGTTAGTCCTTGATCTTTGAAGGTGCTTTGCATTTATGTTTTGCGGTCTCAGAAAGGGCTAGCGATAAACCATTTCGTTATATCATGTTATGATTATTTTGAGAAAGTGTTGTCATCCGAGTTTTGTTATTATAGCTCGCTAGCTGATTATGCTATTGATATGAGTAATTGTGAGATCTTTGTGCTATTGTTAGCATGGTTAGTTCACAATATTTGTTGAAACTTGAATGTTGGCTTTTCATGTTTACAACAACAAGAGCAAATTAAGTTTGTAAAAGTATTTCTTTTTCTCTTTCAGTTTTCAACTGAATTGCTTGAGGACAAGCAAGGGTTTAAGCTTGGGGGAGTTGATACGTCTCCGTCGTATCTACTTTTCCAAACACTTTTGCCCTTGTTTTGGACTCTAAATTTGTCGGATTTAGGGTTCTGGCAGACCCTTGAGGTTCGAACACTGGGGTGCACGCGGAGGTTTCGCCTCCTGCCTACCTGTTCCTCGTCGAATCGCTAGGATCTAAACTACGAGAAGAACAACACAAAAGACACAGGGTTTATACTGGTTCAGGCCACCATTGTGGTGTAATACCCTACTCCAGTGTGTGGCGTGGTGGATTGCCTCTCGGGCCGATGATCAACAATACAACGAAGAACAGCCTCGTGAGGGTCTGTTCTTGTGGTGGTGGTGTCCCTTTTGAGGGGTTGATTCTAGATGCCTATCTTATCTTCAGCTTCCTATCCAGATCTCTCTCTTTGGCCGGCCGGGTCGATCTCTATCTCTACCCTGTGGGTGGCTAGTCCTATTTATAGGCGAAAGCCCTGGGCCTCTTCCCAAATATTGAGCAGGAAGGGCGCCAACAATTGGCCAATTTGAAGGGGAACATCTAGTACACTTATCCTGACTAAAGTTGGTCCTCGCCTGCCAAAGGCTCTAGTGGTGACGCCAACTTGGGCTCCATGGTGACCTCCATCCTGCCGTTGGACTGGTCTTGGTCTTGTTGCACCAAAATGAATGCCTTTGCTTGATGCTCTCGCCTACGCTTGCTCCCCTTGCACCAAAGAGGAAAGAAGGACACTGCGCGGCTGGCCCCCGTCCGGCGCCCTTGGTCGTCATGGCTTGTGTCATGGGCACCTCGCGAGGTACCCCGCCTTGAACTCTCCGCCTCCTCGTGAGCCAGCTTGACGAGGCCGTGCCTGAGGAAGCTCCCTGTCGTCCGCCCCGCGAGGCTTGGCCCCTCGCGAGGGTCTTGAGGTTGTGCTGATGAAGATGGGCCGTGCTGGGCCCCCTTTGAGCCACGCCGGAGGCCGCAGGCAAGCAAGTCTGGGGACCCCCGTTCCCAGAACGCCGACAGTAGCCCCCGGGCCCAAGTCGCGCCCGGACTTGGCCGAGCAGAGAGGCGAAAAGGCAAGTGCGAAGCGTCGCGGGCCCTAAGAGCCCGCGGCCTTGGGCGCCGCGTGGCGGTTGATTGGACACGGGCGTCTCCGCAACCGCACTAGTTGATAAGGAGCGGCATCTGCCCTCTGCCTCCTTTGCTCTCTCCAGTTGCTGCTCAGATCCCCTTTCTTGCGCCTCTCCTTCCTTCCTTCGAAATCTCCAGATCTACTCCACCCGCACGCCCTAGCCAGACATGGCGCCTCTCCAGGCCCCCGCCGGAGCTTGGTACTCGTCCGCCCTGGACTCGCCGAACGTGTCGGAGGCGAGCCTTGCCCGGGTGCGCCAGCTGGCAGCGGCGCAGGGCGTCGACGGGGCGAAGGTGTTCAAGGCCGGCTCTGCCCTCCCTGAGGGCCAAGGAAGCACCTTCTATCTGCTCTTCGTGAGCGCCATCGTCGCCGGTCTGGTGCCTCCCTTCTCTGAGTTCTTCTTTTCCGTCCTCTGCCATTACAACCTTCAAGCTCTGCATCTCCACCCCAACTCTGTCCTCCTTCTGGCAATCTTCGCCTACTATTGCGAGGCTCACGTGGGGGTGAAGCCCTCGGTGGCCCTGCTGCGCCACTACTTCTACCTCCGGCCCTCTCGCGGTTCCGTCTCTGCGTGTGCGAGCTTCGTCGCGTACGGTAGCTCCATAGCCATTTCGAATCCTGGGAAACGGATTGAGGGCTTCAGGAGCAAGTGGGTCTTGGTTGATGCTGGGCGCGTCCACCCTCGGCTGGCCTTGCCCACGGGGCTCCCCTCGAGCTCCGACGATTGGTCTTGAGTGGAGCTTGTGGATCCCCGTGCAAGGCTGGTGTTGGAGAAGATGGATGCGGATCTGAGGCTAGCCAGCATGGCGGCGGCAAAGCTGACTGGCGCCTCGCTGTTGAGGGAGTTCCTGGAGCATCAGCTGGCTCCGCTTCGTCAGTACTCGCTTCCGATGTGGAGGCCCCACCCGAGCCCCGCGGTCCTGGCCAATGAGGATCTGGCCGTGGTCCTCGAGTCTTTGGTCGGGGGAGACGTGGCAAGGTTGGAGGGTGCTCCGACGCCCCTGTTCCTTCGTGAGGACTGGGAGCAGGTCGTGGGGTCCATGCCCGTCCTCAACGGGGACGGGCCTGTGCCCGCGGAGGCTCCCGAGGACCTGGTGGACGTATCCTCCGGCGACTCTAGCGAAGAGAGGGAAGAAGGGGAGCGGGAAAAGGGGGCTGACTCCGAGGCAGAGTCAAGGGCTCCACCTCCTCGGCGCAAGTCCCGCACTCTCCGCCTCTCTCTAAGTGACGACGACCAGGGTGATGGCGAGCAGGACAGTGGGAGCCTGCCCCCGGTTCCGAAGAAGGACCGGACTGGGCTGATCCCCCGCGGGTCCGCCCTAGCCCCGAGGCGATCCGCAGGCGCCCCAGCTACACCCGCGCTCCTTGAGGCTGATCCTTGCGACCGGCTCTCGCGCTTCAAGTACGGCCGGAGGCTGCTCGAGTCTGCGGGCGACGACTTGTAAGTGCTTGATCCCTGTCTTGTTTCTTGTTTCGTCGCTGAGGCTTGACTCCTGTATCTCCCGGCTAGGCTGGCGCCCACGGAAAGAAGCCAAAGGGGGCTCCTTAGACTCCATCCGCGGCAGCGCCTCTGCTCGCGACAGAAGGTGAACGTGGCGCGCGGGCCTCTCCTGCCCAAGCGTCCCTTCGAGGCCCTGCCAAGCCAGCTGGAGCGATCTTGGCTCCTATAGCCCTGGCAACCCCTGAGGCGCCCCCGCTTGACACTGTCGCCACAGCCGGTGGGGCGCAGCAGGCTCCGCCTCAGGACACCGTGGTCACGCTGCCGCCTTCTCCTCCTACTCTGCCGACTGCTGCTTCCCCGTCTCCTCCTACTATCTTGGATCATGCTGCTGCTGAATTGGACCGTCTGCGGCGGGATCTTCTGAGCGGCGACCCTCGTTTGGTGGCCGGGCTCTTGGAGCTAGCCTCTGGCTGGATTCGCTCTGATGCTTCAATTCGGGCGGCGCTGGTCCAGGCCTCGATGGCCTGCGACGAGGAGAAGCAGGCCGTCCTTGGGGCGAAGGTTGCCCGCGACGCAGCCTTGGGGGAGGTGGCTAATGCCCGAGGTCATTGCGAGGTGCTGGAGGGCGAGTTGAAGGGCCTGCAGGACCAGCTCGCCGAGGAGACTCGCCTTCGCCTAGAGCAGGAGGATGGCATGAAGGCTTGTGAGGCGGCCGTCAAGGACTGGGACGCCAAGCTCAAGAAGCGCCGTGACCGCCTAGGCGCGCTGGAGCAAGAGCTGGAGGCGAGGAAGGTCGAGTTGGACGGCAATGCACGGGTTCTTGCCGAGGATCGTGTGGCCTTTGCAGAGATGGAGGAGAAGGCTCGAGCTTCACTGAAGACGCTTTATGAGAGCGGCCTGGAGAGCCCGCTGGCCGGCGAGGAGGACGGCCCCGCCAAGCTGCTTCCTTTCCTGGTTCGTGCCCTTGACGATGTCGCCCTTGGCCTCGGCCCTACGGCGGAGGCCGAGGCACGCGTCTTGTCTTCTGCGGCGCTGACGCGGGTGTTCACCCACATCTATCTTCAGAACCCCAACGTCGATCTCGACAGCCTGCTGGAGCCGGCGAGTGGCGAGCATGCCGCTGCCGCTGCTGAGGCTGTGAAGGGTCGTGCGGAGGCTCTGCTGGGGAAGTTCCGGGCCTTCAGCACCAGGCCGAAGCGGAGCGCTGCTAGCCCGGCAGCTCCACAAGGCGAACCCGCTCCGCGCAACTCCACGGCCGGCAAGTGACTCCGTTGTGGCTCCCGCCCTGCTTGTAGTTTCTGCACATGTATCAGGCCTCGGGGAGGCGTTAAAACTTGCATTTGGTGTTGTGATAATAGTATGGAATGTAATATTTGCTCTTGAATTCCTTGAAATTTGCGCTATTTCCTTCTTACTTGCTTGTGTCCTACGCCGGCAGAGCCCGGCCCCGCGCATACCTCAGCCGCCGTTAGCCCCGACAGGAAACCAGGACGGGACCAAGGAGAGAGGGGCTACGTGACAAGTTAGGCTCCTGAGTCGCGATGCTCAGGAGTCCCCCTTGGCGCTCGAACAGCAAGTAGGTAGGTGAGATGTGGGGGTGGATCTACTGTTCTACGTCTGCAGAGCCTGGTCCCGCGCATACCTCAACCGCCGTTAGCCCCGACCAGAAACCAGGACGGGACCAAGGAGTGAGGGGCTACGTGACCAGTTAGGCTCCTGAGTCGCGATGCTCAGGAGTCCCCCTTGACGCTCAAACGGCCTTCATACCTTGGCTCCGCTCGGGGAGGGACGCGCGACGAACCAGGCCGGGGGGTGGGGGGCTGGCTGGGTGGCGTGCGCCTGGGCGTGACCCAGGCGTAGCCCCCGTGCCCAGCCCCCTCGCACGGCACTCCCAAGGAGAGGCGTTGCAATGAGGCTAGACACTAAGCTCTGGGCTCCCTAAGGTTGATGCGGCCCGGGGTGCCACCCTTTGTTGTTTATCACCAGCGCGGAGCATAGCGCTTCCGTATGCGTACGGGCATAGCCGCTCCTCGGCAGTGTCATCAGCCAGCGCGGAGCATGGTGCTTCCACTAGTGCGTGGGAGGGGGCTCCCCTCCGGGAGGAGCCCCCGGGGCATGTACAGCCCCGCCCTGACACGTGGCTGGCACGATAGGGCTTGACGAGGTGTATCTGGGCACCCGTGAGCCAGCGCGGGACTCACGCGGCCCTACCTCAAGGCGGGTTGCGCCTGGCTCTGGGCCTTATCTTGGAGTGTGTTCCTGCAAATTTGGCTAGATGCCGATGCTCTACGTCCTCGAGTCCCGGCTCTCAGGCTGGTCTCAGCCGTTGCTGGTATGCCGGGGCGCCATGCCGTGGGCAGACCAGAGGGTGAGGGCCGGAGAGATGGTAGGAGCCCTGAGTCGCGATGCTCAGGCACCCCCCCTTTAACGTGCAAGCTGGGTCAGATGTCGAAACTCTATGTCCTCGGGTCCCGGCTCTCGGGCTGGTCTCAGCCGTCGCTGGTATGCCGGGGCGCGATGCCGTGGGCAGACCAGAGGGTGAGGGCCGGAGAGCTGGTAGGAGCCCTGAGTCGCGATGCTGATGCACCCCCCTTTAACGCGCAAGCTTGCGACATCCAGGAAGAAAAAAGGTACCATGAACAGGCACCAAACAACAAGCATGACGGGTCGAAAACACGGCCCTAAGATAAATGCAGGAGGGGTACATGCCACTGGGTCTGACCCGAGCGGCTTGGGGATAATGCAGCCCGAGGGGCGCCCCCAACAAAGTGAGCTAATAACATGAAATAAAAGAGATACATGCCACAGGGACGAACCCACGCGCCCTGGGAATAATGCAGCCCTGGGGGCGCTCCCAGCTGGAAAAGAAACTAGAAAGATGTCACCTGATGACGCTGAAGACGAAGGGGTGTTGATGCAGCAGACTCGGTGGGCTGCGGGAGCAGATCCTCACGAGCCCCCCAGGCCCTGGGGCCTCGGGAGGCTCCGGAGGCGCTGGTGGCTCCTCGCGGACCGTCTCCATCTCCGCCAGGGCTGCGGAACGCGTGACCTCTTGATCCTCCAGGATGGCCCTCATGATGCGCCGGTACGCAGCAGCCGCATTCGGCAAGCCGTATGGCATGCGAACGTAG
Organism: Triticum aestivum; assembly: GCF_018294505.1. Lineage (NCBI taxonomy): Eukaryota > Viridiplantae > Streptophyta > Magnoliopsida > Poales > Poaceae > Triticum > Triticum aestivum. The sequence goes on from NC_057804.1 coordinate 474,709,224, forward strand.
CTGTGGGGCGGGCCCTCGCAGCGTCCCACTCGCGAAGGCCAGAGGCGCTCCTGAGACGCGGCTTGGTTGAGCCCTGGTATGTCGATGCAGACGCGCAGCCCACCATCCTCGCCTGGATGGGGGGCCACAGCGGGTAAGCGGCGGCTGCCTCTCATGACCCTTGACTCATGTAGCTCCTGAATGGCCTTGCTGACGAACTCCTGAGGGTTTGGCCCTCCTTGCCTTGCTCCTTCTTGATGGAAATGCGCTTCGAAGCACGCCTCCACGTGGTGCCCAAGAGCCTCCCTCGTGACCTTGGCGAGGTCGACGGCCCTCCAGGGGAGAGCCCTCGAGCCCTGCCTGAGGAGGGCATCAGGCGCGCTTCCCTATGCGATGGAAGGAGGTTCCCCCTGAGCAGGCGCGGGCCCAGAGGGACCTGCCTCCTGAGGGGCCGGGCCGGTCGATGTATTCTTCTTCTTGGGGGCGGCCTCGGGAAGCCTCCTGCTTCCACGATCCAGGTCTTCCAGTGATGCGGCCTGAAAGGCTCTCTCCAGGGAGCAGACTGCATCTCTCTCTTCGGAGGGCACCGTGATGACTCCGCCACTTCCTGGCATCTTGAGGACGTTGTACCCGTGGTGGGTTACCGCCATGAACTTGGCCAGCGCTGGGTACCCGAGGATGACGTTGTACGGCAGGTGAATGTGGGCGACGTCGAAGTCGATGAGCTCGGTGCGGTAGTTGTCGCGTGCCCCGAAGGTGACAGGGAGGCGGACCTGCCCAATCGGGACCGTGGAGCCGTCGGTGACTCCGGAGAAAGGCTTGGTTGGCTGAAGCTGACTGTAGGGTACTTGGAGATTGTTGAATGTTTCCACGGACAGGACGTTGAGCCCTGCCCCGCCATCGATGAGGGTCTTGGTGACTAGCACGTTGCTGATGATTGGGGAACAAAGCATCGGGAGGACTCTGGCTGTGGCCGCGCACTTGAGCTGATCCGCTGAGCAGAACGTGATGGCGCACGCCGACCACCTGAGAGGGCGCATGGCCTCGAGCTTGGGGAGGACTGCATTCACTTCGCGGGCGAACTGCTTGAAGATGCGCTGAGAGGCTGGGGCTTGAGCTCCACCTAGGATGCAGGCGATCGCGCGTGGTTCCTGGAAGCCCCCAGCCCCTTCGTCCTCATGACGGTCCTCATTTCTCCTTGGCTGCGGTGGTAGCGGAGGGAGGCCTGCGTTACCTTGCGGGCGATCCTCGCGAGGCTGATCCCTCCAGCCTACCTCGCGAGGCGGGTCCTGCCAGCGATCCTCGCGAGGTTGGTCGCGCCACCCTTGACATGGGCCGCGGTCTTCCCATCGTCCTGCGTTCCATCCTCCTCCTCGTCTGTAGCCCCGGTCGTTGCGGTCGAGACGCCGGCCAGTCCGTCCTTCACGCACGGCCCTGAGCTCTTGGCATTCATTGGTGTTGTGGGTGTGGAGGTCGTGGTACACGCAGTACCGACTGCCCTTGGAGGATTCGGGCTGATCTCTGCCCCGCTTGGTGTCTGGTTCTGCCGCGAGCACGGCAACCCCCTTGCGCTTCACGTCCTTGGGCTTGGGCTTCTTCTCTTCAGGGTCTGCGGTAGGTAATTCAAGGAGGGCGAGACGCCCTTCCTCAGCCCTGGCACACTTGGTCGCCAGGTTGAACAGCTCCAAGGAAGTGCACAGATCTTCATGCATTGCAAGCTCCTCCTTCACGCACGCCATCAGAGAAGGCTGAGATGATGGCCTCCTCGGTCACCTTGGGAATCTTGAGGCGCTCGTTGTTGAAGCGCTAGATGTACTTCTACAGGGTTTCCCCCGGTTGTTGCTTGATGCAGCGCATGTCGCTCACGGCGGGTGGCCGGTCGTGAGTACCCTGGAAGTTGGCGATGAAGCGGGTGCGCATCTCGTCCCAGGAGGAGATCGTGCCTGGGGCCAGGTTCAGAAGCCAGGTGTGGGCCCCGTCCTTGAGAGCCATGGGAAACTAGTTCGCCATGACCTTCTCATCTCCGTTGGCAGCCTCGATGCCCAGCTCGTAGAGCTGAAGGAACTCTGCAGGGTCTGCCGTGCCGTCGTAGCGAGGAGGCAGGTCTGGCTTGAACTTGCCGGGCCACGCGACGGTGCGTAGCTCGGTGGAGAAGGCGCGGCAGCCCGCTGTAGCCACAGGAGGCCTTGGAGGACGAAGGGCTCGGTCCTGCAGGTCCCCGGGCGCCGCAGCTGGGTGCAGCGCAGGGTCTTGACGTGCTGGAGTAGGAGCGTGGTCGGGATGAGCCGGAGCAGGGAGCGCTTGGGCAGCTTCTCGAGGGCGTGGGACCTCTTGGCAGCTCTGCTCCTGCCGTGCTGGTTCCTGACGGGGCGGGTTCCGCCCAGGGGCCGCGCGCCTTGGAGCTAGGGCGCCTTCTTGAGGGGGAGGCGGCTGAGGCGCCCCATGAGCTTCATTGCCCACGCATGGCGGGGCGCGGTGCAGCGAGAAAGATGGCGTGGGGGAGCCCCCAGCGGCGTGGACGAGTTCGGCGACTCGGTCGAGCCACTCTTTGTAGACGTCGTCGACCGGGCGGTAGCGCAGGAGCTCGTTTGCCGCGATGAGCGCAGCTCGAGCCTCCATGGCCGCGCGGGGCGCGCGGGATGAAGAACCAGCGGGGGTGAGCGAGGGCGTAGCGGTGCGTCCGTCTCGCCTCAAGGACGGGTGCTGGGACGATGCTTTCTGCTCGTTCCCCGCAGGGCCGGTGGCGGCGTTGACGGTAGGCGACGGGGAACGACGAGGGCGTCCGCCGACGGGAGCTGTCGTGGATTTGTCACGACAGTTGTCCTAGTGAAAGGACTTAGTCGTGGAGCCATCGCCACGGGTTTACTTGAAGGGGTTAAAGCGGACACAAAGACACGAGGGTTTTATACTAGTTCGGCCCCTTCGATGAAGGTAAAGCCTACGTCTAGTTGTGATGGAGTTGATATGGTCTCGATGGCTAGGGAGCAAACAAGCTTCGCCCAGGCTCGAGTTGTTGTTGTCTGTCCTGAACCGCCGCCGGGTCGTCCCCTTATATACACGGGTGACGCCCGTCGGTCCATAGAGTCCCAACCAGTTCATATTCGTATCCCTGTTGGTATCTCTCTATTCCTAACTTACAATACAAGTTATACATTAGGTCGGTTTACGGCTACAGATTCTAAACCGACTATAGGCCTTGGGCCTTCACCTGCTTATACCACTAATGAAGTTAACCCGGCCCAAGTAGGCCGTTTTACGCCTAGTGGTAATATCCCCAACATTAGGCCCCAGATTGATTTGAACTGGTTCATGTCAATCCTTCACAAAATCTTGTATCTTGGACATCTTCTGGTAATTGGTAAACCGCCATGTTGTCATCATTTCTGGTTGTTGTAAACCGGCATGACGTCATCATGAAATTTGTCATTTATAACGCCCTCTTTTAACGGTAGCTCCTGGATCCGCGCGCTTGACCTAACTCTGTTGCCTTATAAATAAGACCGAAGGGTCATCTCCTTTCTTTTCGCCTCATCTCTTCTTCTTCATCTTCCTCGCATCGCCAGCCTCGGAGCTCCGCCGCCACCGTCGACCTCTGCTTCGTCTTGGGCCGCTGCACCAACCTGAGCGCACCAGAGCATTGCGGTATCATTCCGCATCTTCTCCGTTCCCAGTAAGCTTTCTCCTCTTCTTGACCTAGATCTGTTCTTAGGGTTCCATGTTCGTGCTGTGTTCTTCACTTGCTCATACTTGTATTCCGACTCTTGGATGAATCTGTAAACTCCCGCTGTGTTCAGTAGTAATCTTTAAGCATCCGCCTGTTATTTCTTATCTAAGCCCATAGATCTCACGCACATACCCGCTCAATGGTTCACTTCCGTTCCGCCTTACTCTTCAGAATATTTTCTGTTTTTGTGAGCTCGCTGTAGATCCGTGGCTGTAATAAGATCTTGTGAAACCTATTTCTGTATACCTAGTTGTCCATAGCTTCAATTTCTTCCGATGCTTAGGTCAGGCGGTTTAACTTATCATAGAAAAAAGTTACTAAACCGGTGTATACCATTAGTCCCCTGGTTGAACCGCCAGAATCCACATGATGCCGCATTGTGGAAGACCGGTTTATCGTAGTTTAGATCAACACCTTCTTTTACCCAGCGTGTTCTTGAACCGGATCATCTATTTCTTGTAGATCTCGCCATGGCCAAACAAGTGTATGAGTGCAATTGGGTTCCTTCTCGCGTCACGGAATCACAGTTGGACAATCTAGTCTTGATCGGCGCTTTAGACAGTAAAGATACGATACACTGGAGGGTTCCTGGAAATGAATGTCCACCTACCCCCCAGGAAGGAGAGGTTGTGGTCTTCGCAGATCACTTGGCCCGGGGCTTCAAACCGCCCGGCTCTAAATTTTACCAGGATGTGTTAGCCAATTTTCAGCTCCGTCCACAGGATATTGGCCCCAACTCTGTTACCAATCTATGCCACTTTCAAGTGCTCTCTGAGGTATACTTTCAAGAGGAGCCTTCAGTCGAATTGTTTAGAGACCTCTTTCATTTAAACCGTCACACTGAATTCACCGATGGCCCCAACACTGAATTGGGTGGTATGGGCATTCAGAAGAGGAAGGAAATCACTTATCCCCACGTCAAACTCCATACTCACCCCAAGGAGTGGAATGCAACTTGGTTCTATTGCAAGGATACCTCCCCTTACAATGAAAATCCCTTGCCTGGTTTCCGTCCGGAACGGCTCAGCAACACGCACCCTTTTCCACAAAGACTAAGCGCCAAGGAAAGAATTAAATACGCTCCGCAACTGTCCAAGCTCCGAGCTTTTATGGCCAACGGCTTAACGGGAATAGATCTTGCACGCTGTTGGATATCATGGAGCATACTGCCTCTAAGCCGGCGCTCCAATTTGATGTGCAAGTATACTGATAGTGTCGATGACCCACTCCGACACACTAAAATCCAACTCCCCGATGACGAAGTCACAGAATCCGTGAAAAAGATGCTGAATGAACCGGAGCACCTCTGTGCTCAAACCGGTCTGCCTCCTTACTGCACCACCAACAAACCGCCAGCGGTAATATTTTAATTGCTCTATTGTTGAACCAGTTACTGTTTTATATGTTTGACATTTAATTACTACTGATCCAGGGCGATAATCCGTTTTGGAGCAAGAAACTTCCTCAAGACAAAATGGAGAAAGCAGGGCGGCCAATCCGTCCCAAGACCAAGGTTATTAAGAAGCCAGCTCATAAGAGAAAAACCACCGCTTCATCCGATCCAGCTATTGATGATGATGTGGGTAACCCGGACCTTGAGGTAGAACTTGACTCGCTTGGCTTATTTTTTACACGCCTTATTGATGATGATGCTTGTAAGGATGACGCTGAAGCCAGCAATGCGGAATTCGTTGAGGTAACTATTCTCTCTTCCGATTCAGAAATCTTGCCTTTGCCAAAACTTCGACAGGAAAACCAGAAAGTTAAATTTTCTCATCCTCTTGCTTATTTGGATCCTAAATTTCATATGAAGATTCAGCAACATGAAGTTCGCCGCACAACCCGGGACAGTGGCCAGGTAGTTACCTCCACCGATTTACCAAACAGTCCGGTTCGAAAATGTCGCTCCGAGGTCTCTGACCTTTTTGTTGATTTACATCCTAAAGCGGGTTTCTTCTGTCAACCTCTTAACCCATCCGAATCCAATTATCAGGTTACTTCTCATTCATCTTCTGGTGAATCGTCGGCCACTCAGCTGCCACCGTTAAAACCGGTTCTTGGGTAAGTTAAGCTGAACATATGCTTCCAATACACTGTGTAATGGCTTATGCTTTTCCTTGACTCTTTGGTTTTCTTTCAGGGCCAAACCTAAACCGAGCAAGAAAGCCCGCCTGGATAAAGCGGCCGAAGAGGATGTAGCCCAAGAACATGACAAAACGCCAGATCTTGAGGCATTTCCTCTTGAGGATATTCCCAATGATCCTCCTTTACAAGATGATGCTATTCCCGAAGAGAGGCCTATTAATACTTCAGTCTCTGCTGACCCGCCTGTCAGCTCCGTCCGGATTGAGAAATCCCACAGTCCTCTTGACAAACCGATCACACAAACCAGCGAGTCCAAAGATGTTGATGTTGTGATTACCGGTGTAGGCCGCTTTGAACCCGGGAATCCTGTCACCTTAACCAAGCATACCATAAAAGAGGATTTTTCCGCTCTGAATAAAGAAAAATGGGATGTTGAACTGGAGACATATGCTGCTCTGAGCGCCCAAGATCTTCATTCCGGCTATCTAAACCGGCTTTATACTAGCCGTGACTGTGAAGCTGGTCTGGTAAAAATGATGAGGGATAAATTTGAGGTAACTTACTTCTTTACTGCCTGCCTTTGCACCAATCCTCCTAGCCCCCAAGGGTCGGTTTGTAGCCTTTGTCAAACCGGGACTTGAATATGATCCCCAACACTTTTGAAATCCATTAATATAGCCCCCAAGGGCCGGTTTAACTTAGCAGAATTAAACCGGGGCTCGGACAGAAAAACTATCCTTAGAACATAATTTGATCAAATAGCCATTAGCCCCCAAGTGCCAAGTTGAATACCTGTATTGAGCTTGGGACTTCGCAATCTAATAACTTGATGAAAATTGAAGGTGCATTAGCCCCCAAGTGCCAAGTTGAATACCTGTATTGAGCTTGGGACTTCGCAATCTAATAACTTGATGAAAATTGAAGGTGCATTAGCCCCCAAGTATCAGGCGTATAACTTTGTTTATGTGGTTGATACTTCAATTTCTTTGGACCGTTTGTTTGAAAGCTAAATACTGTCTGTATGCAGGCTAAGGTGAGAATCAAGGAGGACCGGATTGCCGATTTGCAGGAGGCCTTGAAAACCCAATAGGCTGAAACAGACAAGGCAAAGGAAGAACTAACCAGCGCCTTGAGCACCGCTGAACAGTTGAAGAAGGGCTTCAAGAAAGAGCGGGATGATTGGGCCACTGAGAAGGCCGCTTTAATCAAAAGAGCAGAAAATGCTGAAGCTGCCCTTAAACCGGTGGGGGATGAACTTACGACCGTAAAGCAGCCAATACACTCCATGACCGCTGCAATCTTTGGTAAGCTCCTTTTAACTTCTGTGATAATTTGAACCTGCTGTAATGTAAATCCGGTGTGAGACCGTCCCTGTATTGTTGTAGGCACACGCATTGGGCACTTAGGAAATGATGTGCGGAAGAAACTGAAGGCTGCCTACACCTTAGTGGAACAATTATATACCGGAGCCCAGCGGATCATCACCACAGCCTCTCATAACAACCCGACACCTTCTTTAATCCAGGACACTCTTAACAGGTTGTCGATGCTTCCGGCCCGGATGGAGGAGCTGAAGAAATCTGCTGCTCGAACCGGATCTATTAACGCTTTGATCCGGGCAAAGGCATGGGTGCCAGATTTCGACCCTGTGGAAGCATCTCAAGGCTATCCCAGCCTGAAGGAAGATGGCTCTGAATTTAACGAAGAGGATTTAAGGGCAATAAACCGTGCAGTGCGCCCTCTGGCTTGTCAGCTAGCTGAAGAGGCAGACTTGACGCATTATCAAGCACAATACAATGACCAGAACAAGCGAGTGCCTGCCCCAACTCTTGAAGCGAAGAATCTAATCCCTCCAATCCGTAAGCACACTTACGCTCCTGATATTGAACCGTCTTCCCTAATCCATGAAGAGGCTGTTTTCCAAGCTTTAATGGGAATCGACTGGACCACTGTTGATTTCCAGCCAATGGGTAGAGACGAGGAAGCTGAAGTGGCGGATGATGAGGAGCAGGCTTGAACCGGAAGCCGGTTTGGATAGCTGTCTTTGGCATCTTTCCAAAAGAACAACGATCTTATTTGGGCACCGTGCTGCCTTGTAATAGAATAGTTAATACTTCTGCCTTGAATATGCCTTCCCGTACTGAAGCTTTTGTTCGAAAAACTTCAATTCATATTTCCTGCCATGTCTGGGCATGAAGCTGACTTAGCCAAGCTTGAAGCGGAGGTTTTATAAACCATTACCATCAATAAGGGGGGAGAAAACAGCTCCCGTAAAAGAAAAGGTAAACCGGGCATACTTCTCCGGATTAAAGGGGAATCAAATCCATCGGCTGTACCGGAAAAAGGGTGTTTGTTGACATAAAAGAAATCCAACAAAAACAAAGAACAAACAAACCATGAAAATAACATGGAAGCAAAGGCAATGATAAAAACCATTTGCAAAAAATATGCTATACTGAGCTGATCAGATGGTGTTACCATGGTCGGACAGGACCAAGCCCCCAATAGGAGTGACAATGATTCAAGTCAGCCAGGTCCCCAAATGATTCGTGGCATATATGGCAGATCAAGAGGCGTGGCAATGGTTCGGGTTCGACCAAGCCCCCAAGTGATTTTGTGGCCTTAGGCCGATCAAGAGGCGTGACTGGTTCAGACGTGACCATGTCCCCAAGTGATCTGGTGGTTGTCGCCTATCAAAAGGTGTCGCGTTGGTTCGGACACGACCAAGGCCCCAAGTGATATATAAAAAGCAAATGTCAAGGGGAAAACCGGAGGCCGCTTTAAAAACAGAACCACTCCAGGTAACCACGCATGATAAGAAAGACAGAGACCCCGCTTTAGCTGAGGCTCCGGTTTTATTATATCAAAGATAATATATACACTGTCATGATATGTACATAGATAGAGCCGATGGCTCAAGTGTAGTAAGGCTGAAGATGAGCTATATTCCACGGCCTGTTGGTCTCCTCCTCTGATGTACGTGAGTCTTTATGCTCTCGAATATCAATCAGATAGTACGACCTGTTGTGCAAATTCTTGCTGACCATGAAAGGTCCCTCCCAAGGTGGGGATAACTTGTGCATATCCGTCTGATCTTGGATGAGTCGAAGCACCAAATCTCCTTCTTGAAAAGTTCTGGTTCTAACCCGGCGACTGTGATAGCGACGAAGATCTTGCTGGTAAATCACCGAACGGGCAGCCGCTATATCACGCTCCTCATCCAATAGGTCCAAAGCGTCTTGCCGTGCTGTCTCATTGTCCGCTTCAACATAAGCTGCCACACGAGGCGAATCGTGCCGGATATCACTAGGGAGAACTGCTTCTGCTCCATAGACCATGAAAAATGGTGTGTATACTGTGGACCGGTTTGGCGTAGTATTGATACTCCATAACACAGATGGTAGCTCTTCAACCCAACATCCTGGTGTTCTTTGCAATGGGACCATAAGCCGGGGTTTGATGCCTCGCAAGGTTTCCTGATTAGCTCGTTCTGCCTGTCCATTGGGCTGGGGGTGTGCCACTGACGACACGTCAAGTCGGATGTGCTCACGTTCACAGAACTCCTTCATAGCACCCTTGGATAAATTGGTACCATTGTCAGTAATGATACTGTGTGGAAAACCAAATCGGAAAATCACCTTTTTGATGAACTGCACCGCTGTTGCTGCATCACACTTGCTGACAGGCTTCGCTTCAACCCACTTGGTAACTTTATCAACTGCCACCAAAAGGTGGGTTTTCTTATCCTTGGATCTTTTAAAAGGTCCGACCATATCCAGCCCCCAAGTTGCAAACGGCCACATTATTGGGGTCATCCTCAATTCTTGAGCCGGCACATGAGCACGCCTTGAAAATTTCTGAGATCCATCACACCATTTAACCATGTCCTCCGCGTCAGCATGCGCTGTCAACCAGTAAAACCCGTGACGAAACGCCTTTGCTACCAGAGACTTTGAACTCGCGTGATTTGTACAATCCCCTTCATGGATTTCTCTTAATATTTCACAGCCTTCCTCAGGAGAAACACAATGTTGAAACGCCCCTGATACACTGCAATGATGCAATTCACCATTAACAATCGTCATAGACTTGGATCGCCGGACTATCTTCCTGGCTAGAATCTCATCCTCTGGTAACTCCCCCCGGTTCATGTACGTAAGATAAGGAACCGTCCAATCCGGAATAGCATGCAGTGCTGCCACCAATTGAGCCTCTGGATCAGGAATAGCCAAATCCGCTTCACCTGGGAGCTGGACTGACGGGTTGTGCAACATGTCCAGAAAGACATTAGGCGGGACCGGTTTACGCTGAGAACCCAACCGGCTTAAAGCGTCCGCCGCTTCATTCTTCCGACGGTCCACATGATCCACTTGATAACCCTTGAAACTACCCGCAATATTATCCACCTCCCGATGATATGCAGCCATGAGCGGGTCCTTAGAATCCCAAGTGCCAGACACCTGTTGAGCCACGAGGTCCGAGTCACCGAAGCACTTAACCCGGCTTAAGTTCATCTCTTTAGCCATCCGGAGACCATGGAGCAAGGCTTCGTACTCAGCTGCATTATTAGTACAAGGGAACATTAAGCGGAGAACATAACAAAACTTATCACCTCGTGGGGAAGTTAATACGACTCCAGCCCCCGAGCCCTCCAGTTGCCTGGATCCATCAAAATGAATAGTCCAATATGTGTGATCCGGCTTCTCCTCTGGTGCTTGTAACTCCGTCCAATCATTGATGAAATCAACAAGTGCTTGAGACTTCACCGCCGTCTGTGGTACATACTTCAGTCCGTGTGGCCCAAGCTCTATAGCCCACTTGGCAATCCGGCCAGTCGCCTCCCGGTTCTGTATGATGTCCCCCAAGGGAGCTGAACTGACCACTGTGATGGGATGCCCTTGAAAATACTGCTTCAACTTCCGACTGGCCATGAAAACACCATAGACCAGTTTCTGCCAATGCGGATACCTTTGCTTGGATTCAATAAGCACTTTGCTGATATAATAAACCGGCCGCTGAACCGGATACTCCTTGCCTGCCTCCTTGCGTTCCACCACAATAGCCACGCTAACTGCCCGAGCATTGGCTGCTACGTATAATAATAGTGGCTCCTTGTCAACCGGAGCTGCAAGGACAGGCGGATTGGCTAATTGCCGCTTCAAGTCCTCAAATGCTTCATCAGCAGTCGGACTCCAAATGAAATGGTCTGTCTTCCTCAGCATTTGGTATAAAGGAATGGCCTTTTCTCCGAGGCGGCTGATAAACCGGCTTAGTGCGGCGATTCGGCCCGCCAAGCGCTGAACATCATTGATGCACTTCGGTTTAGCCAGGGAGATGATAGCTGTAATCTTCTCCGGATTAGCCTCAATTCCTCTATTAGACACCAGGAAACCTAGTAACTTGCCTGCCGGAACACCAAAGACACACTTGGCCGGATTAAGCATCATCTTGTAAACCCGCAGGTTGTCAAAGGTTTCCTTCAAGTCATCCACCAGCGTCTCCTTCTGCCTTGATTTTACTACAATATCATCCACATAGGCGTGCACATTGCGGCCGATCTGTTTATGCAGGCAATTCTGTACACACCGTTGATAGGTGGCTTGGGCACTCTTGAGTCCGAAGGGCATAGATACATAGCAGAAGGCTCCAAAGGGAGTAATAAACATTGTTTTCTCTTGGTCCTTAACCGCCATTTTGATCTGATGATATCCAGAGTATGCATCCAAAAAAATCAAACGCTCACAACCCGCCGTGGCATCAATGATCTGGTCAATGCGGGGGAGGGCAAAAGGATCCGCTGGACAGGCCCTGTTAAGATCTGTGTAATCCACACACATACGCCAAGTGCCATTTTTCTTAAGAACCAGCACCGGATTAGCAAGCCACTCTGGATGGAACACCTCAATGATAAAGCCAGCTGCCAAAAGCCTGGCCACTTCCTCTCCAATGGCCTTTCGCCTTTCTTCGTTAAACCGGAGGAGGAATTGCCTCACTGGTTTATACCTAGGATCCACATTAAGAGTGTGCTCAGTGAGTTCCCTCGGTACACCTGGCTTGTCGGATGGTTTCCATGCGAAGATGTCCCGATTCTCACGGATGAACTCGACGAGCGCGCTTTCCTATTTGGGATCCAAATTGGCACTGACAGTGAACTGCTTGGACGAATCGCCGGGCACGAAGTCAACAAGCTTGGTCTCAGCTGCCGATTTGAACTTCAGATCCGAATCATGCTCTGTAGTTGGCTTCTTCAAAGGAGTCATATCCGCTGGATCAACATTGTCCTTATAGTACTTCAACTCCTCCGTGGCACAGACCGACTCTGCATAAGCCGCATCACCTTCCTCACATTCCAAAGCGACCCTACGGCTCCCATGAACCGTTATTGTCCCTTTGTAACCCGGCATCTTGAGCTGCAAGTAGATATAACAAGGCCGCGCCATGAACTTGGCGTAAGCCGGCCGGCCAAACAAGGCATGATATGGGCTCTGGATCTTCACCACCTCAAATGTTAGTTTTTCCGACCGGGAGTCGTGCTCGTCCCCAAAAGCCACGTCCAGGGCTATCTTACCAACAGGATATGCAGATTTGCCAGGCACCACACCATGGAACACCGTATTAGACGGTGTGAGATCTTTGTCTGTTAAACCCATGCGACGGAATGTCTCATAGTATAGTATGTTAATTCTGCTTCCTCCATCCATGAGTACCTTGGTGAATTTATAACCCCCCACCTGAGGGTCTACCACTAATGCTAGCTGGCCCGGATTATCAACCCGGGGCGGGTGATCCTCTCTGCTCCACACGATAGGCTGTTCCGACCAGCGCAAGTAACGTGGTAAGGCCGGTTCAGCAGAATTCACCGCTCGCTTGTGGAGTTCTCGGTCGCGTTTATCCAAGCTAGTTGTGAAAACATGATATTGCCCATTGTTCAACTGTTTTGGCTGGCTCTGATAACCCGACTGCTGCTGCTGCTGCTGGCCATTCTGATTATTCTGGTGATTGTGACCGCCCTGATTGCGACCTGAACCGGAAGCTCCATCGTGATCCGGCCCACGAAAAACGGATCCTGAACCGCCACCTGACCCGTGATCATATCGGAAGGCATTAGAGTTTTTAAACTCCTGCATGATATAACAATCCTTCCAAAGATGGTTAGCCGGCGCCTCCTTCGTCCCGTGCTTCGGGCAAGGCTGATTCATCAAATAACTCAAGCGGCTTGCATTAGGATTGGGAGCCCCATTACGATTTGCCGCTTTACCTCTGCGCCGCTGTCCCCTGTCCTGTGCATTAGTGTTGGCCACAAAGTCCATGCTGCCATCTGCCTTGCGCTTGCCTCCGTTTCCATGACCCGCCGGTTTATACTGCTGCTGTTTGGAGTTGCTATTCTTCCTTCCCTTCCCTGCTTCATTATCATCAGTCTCGGGATCCTTGGTACTGTCTGAATCAGCATACTTCACTAGAGCGGCCATGAGTGTTCCCATGTCATTACAGAACCGCTTCATGCGTCCCAATTTCAATTTTAAAGGCTCAAACCGGAAGTTGCCTTCCAGGGTTAAGATCGCAGAGTCAGCATTAATCCTGTCGGACGAGTGCAAAATTTCCGAAACGTGGCGCACCCAATGGGTCGTTGATTCTCCTTCCCCCTGGACACAAGCCGCCAGGTCTACTATGGATTTGGGCTACTTACACGTATCCTTGAAATTATGGATAAACCGGGCCCGCAACTGGGCCCATGAGCCGACAGAATTGGGCGGTAGGCTCTTCAACCAGGTACGCGCCGTGCCTTCAAGCATCATGGTGAAGTATTTTGCACATGCGGTCTCATCCACGTCTAACATCTCCATGGCCATCTCATAACTCTCTATCCACGCTTCAGGGGATAAATCAGCGGTGTAATTCGGCACCTTGCGTGGACCCTTGAAATCTTTGGGCAGGCGCACATTGCGTAAAGCGGGGATTAAACAAGGCACTCCCAAAGCGGATGCGACTCCTGGTCCAGCGAAGGTGGTAGGGCGAACCGGTGTAAGTTGATCTGCATCATCCTGCGCTGCTAACTCGGCTTCCCTCCGTGCCCGGGCCCGGTCCAACACATCCTGAGCATCGCGAACACTGCCTGCCGGGCTATTGCCATGGGCTGCTTCACGGCCTCGCGCATTGCTCGATATGGCCGGTTCATCCATGCGCCTGCTATAGCTCCGGCTTGGACGGGGCGTAGAGTGAATCCGATCACGGCTGTACGAGTATGCTTCCTGCTGAATCAGCGCGGTCCGGAGAAGCTCCTTAACCCGGCGCGTCTCTATCGCTTGCAGAGAGTCCCCTTCGACTGGGATAGCCTCTAATCGCGCGGCGGCCGCAACAAGGTTGTCCATAGGATTAGAATAATGACCTGGGGGCGTCTGGACCGGCGGAAAAATCGCAATGTTCTGCGGAGGAGGTTCCATCAGGCGAGGTTGGACCATCCCCCCTGGTCCTGGTGCCTCAATCCGGTTTGCCTCCAGGTGCCGCGGCGGTTTACTGGGTCCAGCTCCTGGAGTGTGAAAGAGATTCCGGGGATCAAACCCTAACGGCAGGCGTGACCTGTGCTTCCGCTTTAAGACCTCCTGTGACGCGTTCTGGTCAAGCATGAGCTTATAAGCCTGGGCGTCCAAAGCGGCCCGCTCTGCGGCCATCCTGTCTTTTTCTGCGGCCAGATCCGCTTTGGCTTGCACGATCTGCTCTCTCACCTTTGCAATTTCTGTATTCTGGGCCTCCTGATCTGCCAGATTGTCCTCTGCCATGAGCGCGGCTAGTGTATCAAATAGATCAGATAGAACTTGAACCGGCGGGCGCACAAGGCCTCCTGCCCCTGCTGATCCGGAGAGCATTGCTGCGGCGGTCGAAGAGTGATTCGCCACCTGTGTGCCGGCCATGAATATTCCAACCCGGTTGACCTGGCCTGGGGGGTCCGGAATACTGTCGCCATCGGAACAACCCCTAACCTGGTCGTCTTGTAACTGGTATAGTGATTTTGTCTCTCCGGTCGAGGACTCGTCGCCGGAATAGACGACGGCCTCGCTACCGTGTTCTGACTCGTCCTCACGCCCTCCTCCGTGGATGACTCCAACGAAGGCACGCTTCACGGCCGGTTTAGCCTGGGTAGATCTCGCACGCTGAGCCGTCTCGACGAGGTCGATGCAGATGTCCGGCTCATGCCCCGGCTCACCGATCTTTCCGATGAAAACGTGTATGCCACCAAAGGGGACCCGGTACCCGTACTCAATCGAATCGGCCTCGGGACCCCATCCTACGTCGTCGATGTAGATCTTGCCATGACGACTCTTGGTCATCTGGCCCACAGCATAGCCTTCGAGTCCTTTGAGCTTGCCCTCCAAGATCGTCAAACCATCGTGTGATAGCCCCACGGTGGGCGCCAACTATCGTGGATTTGTCACGACAGATGTCCTAGTGAAAGGACTTAGTCGTGGAGCCATCGCCACGGGTTTACTTGAAGGGGTTAAAGCGGACACAAAGACACGAGGGTTTTATACTAGTTCGGCCCCTTCGATGAAGGTAAAGCCTACGTCAAGTAGTGATGGAATTGATATGGTCTCGATGGCTAGGGAGCAAACAAGCTTCGCCCAGGCTCGAGTTGTTGTTTTGTGTCCTGAACCGCCGCCGGGTCGTCCCCTTATATACACGGGTGACGCCCGTCGGTCCATAGAGTCCCAACCAGTTCATATTCGTATCTCGGTTGGTATCTTTCTATTCCTAACTTACAATACAAGTTATACATCAGGTCGGTTTACGGCTACAGATTCTAAACCGACTATAGGCCTTGGGCCTTCACCTGCTTATACCACTAATGAAGTTAACCCGGCCCAAGTAGGCCGGTTTACCCCTAGTGGCAATATCTCCAACAGGAGCCGTCTGGGCGATGCAGGAAGCGAGGGCGGCTCGGCGCTCGGCGCGAACCCGGCGTGCGTCAGACATGGTCGCGACGGTCGGAGAAGAACAGGGCGACGGAAGACGAATTCCGTAGCACCCCTACCCAGCGCGCCAAATGTCGGATTTAGGGTTCCGGCAGACCCTTGAGGTTCAAACACTGGGGTGCGCACGGAGGTTTCGCCTCCTGCCTACCTGTTCCTCGTCGAATCATTAGGATCTAAACTACGAGAAGAACAACACAAAACACAGGGTTTATACTGGTTCAGGCCACCATTGTGGTGTAATACCCTACTCTAGTGTGTGGCGTGGTGGATTGCCTCTCAGGCCGATGACGAACAATACAAGGAAGAACAGCCTCGCGAGGGTCTGTTCTTGTGGTGGTGTTGTCCCTTTTGAGGGGTTGATTTTAGATGCCTATCTTATCTTCAGCTTCCTATCCAGATCTCTCTCTTTGGCCGGCCGGGTTGATCTCTATACCCTGTGGGTGGCTAGTCCTATTTATAGGCGAAGGCCCTGGGCCTCTTCCCAAATATTGAGCGGGAAGGGCGCCAACAATTGGCCAATTTGAAGGGGAACATCTAGTACACTTATACTGACTAAAGTTGGTCCTCGCCTGCCAAAGGCTCTGGTGGTGACGCCAACTTGGGCTCCACGGTGACCTCCATCCTGCTGTTGGACTGGTCTTGGACTTGTTGCACCAAAATGAATGCCTTTGCTTGATGCTCTCGCCTGCGCTTGCTCCCCTTGCACCTAAGAGGAAAGAAGGACACTGCGCGGCTGGCGCCCGTCCGGCGCCCTTGGTCGTCATGGCTTGCATCATGGGCACCTCACGAGGTACCCCGCCTTGAACTCTCCTCCTCCTCGTGAGCCAGCTTGACGAGGCCGTGCCTGAGGAAGCTCCCTGTCGTCCACCCTGCGAGGCTTGGCCCCTCGCGAGGGTCTTGAGCTTGTGCTGATGAAGATGGGCCGTGCTGGGCCCCCTTTGAGCCAACCGCAGGACGCACGCAAGCAAGTCTGGGGACCCCAATTCCTAGAACGCCGACAAAATTTTATGATTTGAATGGGACTAACCCGGCCTGACGTTGTTTTCAGCAGAATTGCCATGGTGTTGTTTTATGTGCAGAAAATAAAAGTTATCAGAACGACCTGAAACTCCACGGAATATCTTAGGATAATTAATAAAAAATCCTCGCCAAAGATGAAGACCAGGGGGCCCACACCCTGTCCATGAGGGTGGGGGGCGCGCCCCCTACCTCGTGGGCCCCCTGGTGGCCCTCCGACGCCAACTCCAACTCCATATATTGGCTTTCAGGGAGAAAAAAATCAGGGAGAAGAAATCATCGCGTTTTACGATACGGAGCCGCGGCCAAGCCCTAATCTCTCTCGGGAGGGCTGATCTGGAGTCCGTTCGGGGCTCCGGAGAGGGGGATTCGTCGCCGTCGTCATCATCAACCATCCTCCATCACCAATTTCATGATGCCCACCGCTGTGCGTGAGTAATTCCATCGTAGGCTTGCTGGACGGTGATGGGTTGGATGAGATTTATCATGTAATCGAGTTAGTTTTGATAGGGTTTTATCCCTAGTATCCACTATGTTCTGAGATTGATGTTGCTATGACTTTGCTATGCTTAATGCTTGTCACTAGGGCCCGAGTGCCATGATTTCAGATCTGAACCTATTATGTTTTCATGAATATATGTGAGTTCTTGATCGTATCTTGCAATTCTATAGTCACCTACTATGTGTTATGATCCACCAACCCCGAAGTGACAATAATCGGAACCACTCCCGGTGATGACCTTAGTTTGAGGAGTTCATGTATTCATTATGTGCTAATGCTTTGTTCCGGTTCTCTATTAAAAGGAGGCCTTAATATCCCTTAGTTTCCAATAGGACCCCGCTGCCATGGGAGGGTAGGACAAAAGATGTCATGCAAGTTCTTTTCCATAAGCACGTATGACTATATTCGGAATACATGCCTACATTACATTGATGAACTGGAGCTAGTTCTGTGTCACCCTATGTTATGACTGTTACATGATGAACCACATCCTGCATAATTATCCATCATTAATCCGGTGCCTACGAGTTTTCCATATACTGGTTCTCGCTTATTTACTTTTCCATTGCTACTGTTACAATCACTACAAAATACCAAAAACATTACTTTTGCTGTCTTTACTTTTGTTATCGTTACCACCACTATCATATTACTTTGCTACTAAACACTTTGCTGCAGATACTAAGTTTCCAGGTGTGGTTGAAGTGACAACTCAGCTGCTAATACTTGAGAATATTCTTTGGCTCCCCTTGTGTCGAATCAATAAATTTGGGTTGAATACTCTACCCTCGAAAACTGTTGTGATCCCCTATACTTGTGGGTTATCATTGATGCATGTGTTACATGCGATCGTGCAAGGGATGGACGAATCGAGAGAGATGGTTGTTGTGTTACGGATGCTCCTCTCTCTCTCTCTCTCTCACACACACACACAAGTAAAATAGAAGACCGTTCTCTCATGTATACACAACGTATCGGCATCTATCTATGTCTCACTCATGCATGATCATTTGCACATTCACACCTCTCTATGTCTCTATCACACGCACACCGTCTCCACATTGCCCTTCTGCCACAACACACATATGGACACATACACACGTTCTCTCTCAGTCACACACACAAACTCAGTATTAAAAAAACCCAGGGCGCACCTAAAACGTCCAAATCCAAATAAACATGAACTAGAGCTAAATTCAAATATATGGAAATATTGTAGCGTCAAGAACTTTTCCAGGAAAAAAAGTTGAGTAATATTCGGGGATTGTTTTCACACACACAAAAAGGTTCGGTGGATGTCCTTCGAGCGGGACACGGTGACGCACCGTTCGATCAACCGTGCGGCCACGGTTCACGTGCTTGCACAGGATTCTGTATCGTGGTTGTGGTAACTAATAAAAGTGTTGCCTAAGTCTAATGTTTACGTGTACTAGTACGGTTTTCTTTTAAGTTTGACCAACCCTATATATAAAACTAAACTAAGCTCCCATACGCGCACTCATCAATATGTCACCACCATTGCACATGCCGACACCCTTTTGCTCCGGCCAACAATTTCTCGCCCGTCACCGCCGTGCAGTCATTCCTGTGCCACGAAGCCGAATGCTTGCCCGCTTGATACGTCTCCAACGTATCTATAATTTTTGATTGTTCCATGCTATTATATTATTTGTTTTGAATGATTATGGGCTTTATTATACACTTTTATATTACTTTTGGGACTAACCTATTAACCGGAGGTCCAGCCCATATTGCTGTTCTATTGCTTGTTTCAGTATTTCAAAGAAAAGGAATATCAAACGGAGTCCAAATGACGTGCCAATTTTTGAGGATTTTTTATGGACCAAAAGAAGACCACGGAGCATCAGAGTTGGGCCAGAAGAGCTCCGGGCTACCCACGAGATAGGAGGGCACGCCCCTAGGGGTGCGCCCCTCTGTCTCGTGGACGGCCCGGAGACCCCCCTAACGTGAAACCAACGCCAATAGTTCCTATAAATACTGAAACTTTCGGGAATCAAGATAGATCGGGAGTTCCGCTGCCGCAAGCCTCTGTAGCCACTAAAAACCTCTCGGGAGCCCTTCCCGGCACCCTGCGGGAGGGGGGATCCTTCATCGGTGGCCATCTTCATCATCCCGGCGTACTCCATGACGAGGAGGGAGTAGTTCACCCTCGGGGCTGAGGATATGTACCAGTAGCTATGTGTTTGATCTCTCTCCCTCTCTCGTGTTCTCTCTCTCGTGTTCCCTCTATGGCACGATCTTGATGTATCCCGAGCTTTGCTATTGTAGTTGGATCTTATGATGTTTCTCCCCCTCTACTCTCTTGTGATGAATTGAGTTTCCCCTTTGAAGTTATCTTATCGGATTGAGTCTTTTATGAGAACACTTGATGTATGTCTTGTCCTGCTTATCTGTGGTGACAATGGGATATCATGTGCCTCTTGATGTATGTTTTGGTGACCAACTTGCGGGTTCCGCCCATGAACCTATGCATAGGGGTTGGCACACGTTCATGACTCTCCAGTAGAAACTTTGGGGCACTCTTTGAAGTACTTTGTGTTGGATTGAATAGATGAATCTAAGATTGTGTGATGCATATCGTATAATCATGCCCACGGATACTTGAGATGACAATGGAGTATCTAGGTGACATTAGGGTTTTGGTTGATTTATGTCTTAAGGTGCTATTCTAGTACGAACTCTTTTATAGATCGATCTGAAAGAATAACTTTGAGGTGGTTTCGTACCCTACCATAATCTCTTCGTTTGTTCTCCGCTATTAGTGGCTTTGGAGTGACTCTTTGTTGCATGTTGAGGTCTTGTTATATGATCTATCTATGTTATTATTGTTGAGAGAACTTGCACTAGTGAAAGTATGAACCCTAGGCATTGTTTCCTATCATTGCAATACCGTTTACGCTCACTTTTACCACTTGTTACCTTGCTGTTTTTATTATTTCAGATTACAAAAACCTTTATCTACTATCTATTTTGCACTTGTATCACCATCTCTTCGCCGAACTAGTGCACCTATACAATTTGCCATTGTATTGGGTGTGTTGGGGACACAAGAGACTCTTTGTTATTTGGTTGCAGGGTTGCTTGAGAGAGACCATCTTCATCCAACGCCTCCTACGGATTGATAAACCTTAGGTCATCCACTTGAGAGAAATTTGCTATTGTCCTACAAACCTGTGCACTTGCAGGCCCAACAACGTCTACAAGAAGAAGGTTGTGTAGTAGACATCAAGCTTTTTTCTGGCACCGTTGCCGGGGAGGTTAGCGCTTGAAGGTATATCTTTAGATCTTGCAATCGAATCTTTTTGTTTCTTGTTTTAGCACTAGTTTAGTTTATAAAAAAAACTACCAAAAAAATGGAGTTAAGTTTGTCTCATACGCTTCATCTTCTTAATATCTTTTGTGAGAATGATGGAAAGGAAAATTGTGCTCAAGTGCTAGAAGAAGAATTACATAGAATGCTTGGCATAAAATATGTGAATGATGAGCATGATTGCAATGTTGTTAGTATGAATTCCCTGAATACCCATGATGCTAATGATATGCAAAGCCACAAACTTGGGGAAGCTATGTTTGATGGAGATGATATTTTTTGTCCCCCAAGCTTTGATGAGCAAATTTACTATGATAAAAGCATGCCTCCTATCTATGATGATTATTGTGATGACACGTATGCTTTAAAGAATAATGATAACCTTGAAACGTGTCATCTTGATCTTAATTCTCAATCACATGATAGTTATTTTGTTGAGTTTGCTCCCACTACTATTCATGAGAAGAAATTTGCTTATGTTGAGAGTAGTAAATTTTATATGCTTGTAGATCATGAAAAGAATGCTTTAGGTGCTAGTTATATTGTTGAATTCATTCATCATGCTACTGAAAATTATTATGAGAGAGGAACATATGCTTGTAGGAATTGCAATAATATCAAGTTTCCTCCCTATGTTCTTAAATTCTTGAAGCTATGCTTGTGTTACCTTCCTATGCTAGTTGATTATTGTTCCCATAAGTTGTTTGCTCACAAAATCCCTATGCATAGGAAGTGGGTTAGACTTAAATGTGCTAGTCATATTCTTCATGATGCTCCCGTTATGTTTCAATTCTTATCTTTTATGTGGGCATCATTGTCATCATCATGCCTAGCTAAAAAGGCATTAAAAAGCGCTTGTTGGGAGACAACCCAATATTTATCCTTACTGTTTTTGTATGTCCACATTATTATTCTACTGTATTAATCATGTTTTATTGCTTTTGTTTCAATAAAGTGCCAAGTAGAACCTTTGGGAAGACTTGGGTGAAGTTTATGTGATCTTGCTGTAAAAAATGGAAACTTTAGCGCTCACGAGATTAGCTGCCATTTTTTTACTGGAGAGTGATTTTAGGTTGATTCTTTTTTTGGATGATTAATAGACAAATCACTTAGGTCCATCAATTTATTTCATTATTTTTGGGGTTCCAGAAGTATACATTTGATACAGATTACTACGGACTGTTCTGTTTTTGACAGATTCTGTTTTCTGTGTGTTGTTTGCTTATTTTGATGAATCTATGAGTAGTATCGGAGGGTATGAACCATAGATAAGTTGTAATACAGTAGATATTACACAAATATGAATTTAGAATGAGTTCATTACAGTACCTAAGTGGTGGTTTTATTTTCTTATACTAACGGAGCTTACGAGTTTTGTGTTGAGTTTTGTGTGGTTGAAGTTTTCAAGTTTTTGGTAAAGATTCGATGGAATATGGAATAAGGAGTGGCAAGAGCCTAATATTGCGGATGCTCATGTCACCCCAAGGTAATATTCAAGGAAAACCAAGAGCCTAAGCTTGGGGATGCCCCGGAAGGCATCCCCTCTTTCGTCTTTGTTCATCGGTAACTTTACTTGGAGCTATATTTTTATTCGCCACATGATATGTGTTTTGCTTGGAACGTCATTTTATTTTGTTAGTTTTTTTCTTTTTGTTAGTTATAATAATGTTTTGCATCTTTAGTTTCAATAAAAAAGTCAAGGATAGCCTTTGCCATGCTTATTATTCTTGTATACATGTTGCTGTTTGAAAACAGAAAGTTTACCACTGTTGGAAAAATTCCCTAGAGAAGTCAGAGAATGGTATAACGTTGAATCTTTTTGCATATTAAGATCTGATAAATTTATTACAGTGTGAATTTTAGTTAATAATTTTTGGAGTCAGGGAAGTATTGTTACTCTTGCATTCTTTACAGACTGTACAGTTTTGGCAGATTGCTGTTATGGTTGCATTGTTTGCATATGTTTGCTTGTTTAATGATTCTATTTTAGGATAGGCGTATTAAATATGAAGAGACATTTAGTATTAAATGTTGAATAATAATGTTAGTGATTTGTTACAGTAGAAGATGTTATGATTTTGCATTGGTTTATACTAACCTATCTCACGAGTTCTTGTTGAGTTTGTTGTGAATGAAGCTTTTGATAAAAAGATGAGAAACCATGATATGAGAGGAATTAAGGAGACATAAAAGCTCAAGATTGGGGATGCCCAAGGCACCCCAAGATAATATTTCAAGAATTCTCAAGCATCTAAGCTTGGGGATGCCCCGGTAGGCATCCCACCTTTCTTCTTCGACAATCATCGGTTAGTATCGGTTGAGCCTAAGTTTTTGCTTCTTCACATGAGTTGTGCTATCCTTGCAATGTCATTTTATTTTGTTTTTCTTGCTTCTTAATAAGATACAAAGATCTGAAATTCTTTAATGAGAGAGAGTCTTTGCATAGTTGCATAATTATTTAGCTACTCATTGATCTTCACTTATATCTTTCAGAGTAGTTTATCGTTTGCTCTAGTACGTCACTTATATATTTTTAGAGCACGGCGGTGGTTTTATTTTGTAGAAATTAATGAACTCTCATTATTCACTTATATTATTTTGAGAGTCTTAAACAGAATGGTAATTTGAATAAAAACTATCATAGGAAGTGAATTGGATGCTATGGTCAATATGTTGCTTGATAATTGTTTTGAGATATAAAGGTAGTAATGTTAGGGTCATGCTAGTGGATAATTATGAAATTGAGAAATACTTTTGTTGAAGTTGGCAAGTCCCGTAGCATGCACATATGGTAAAAGTTGTGTGACAAATTTGTTGCATGAGGTACTCTTTTGATTGTCTTCCTTATGAGTGGCAGTCGGGGACGAGCGATGGTCTTTTCCTACCAATCTATCCCTCTTGGGGCATGTGTAGTAGTACTTTGCTTCGAGGGCTAAGTAGACTTTTGAAATAAGTATATGAGTTCTTTATGACTAATGTGAGTCCATGGATACAGGCACACTCATCCTTCCACTTTGCTAGCCTCTCTTGTACTACGCAACTTTCGCCGGTACCATACACCCACTATATACCTTCCTCAAAACAGCCACCATACCTACCTATTATGGCATTTCCATAGCCATTCCAAGATATATTGCCATGCAACTTTCCACCATTCCGTTCATATGACACGCATTACTTTTGTCATATTGCTCTTTGCATGATCATGTAGTTGACATCGTATTTGTGGCAAGTCCACCTTCATAATTTTCATACATGTCACTCTTGATTCATTGCATATCCCGGTACACCGCCGGAGGCATTCATATAGAGTCATATCTTGTTCTAGCTTTGAGTTGTAATTCTTGAGTTGTGAATCCATAAAAGTGTGATGATCTTTATTATTAGAGCATTGTCCTAGTGAGGAAAGGATGATGAAGACTATGATTCCCCCACAAGTTGGGATGAGACTTCGGACTTTACAAAAAGAAAAAAAAGAAAAAAAAGAGAAAGGCCAAAAAAAGGGAAGGCCAAAGAAAAAAAAGAGAAAAAGAAAAAGGAAAAAAATAAAATGAGAGAAAAAGAGAGAAGGGACAATGCTACTATCTCTTTTTCCACACTTGTGCTTCAAAAATAGCACCATGATTTTCATGATAGAGAGTCTCCTATGTTGTCACTTTCATATACTAGTGGGATTTTTCATTATAGAACTTGGCTTGTATATTCCAATGATGGGCTTCCTCAAAGTGCCCTAGGTCTTCATGAGCAAGCAAGTTGGATGCACACCCACTTACTCTCTTTTGTTGAGCTTTCATATATTTATAGCTCTAGTGCATCCGTTGCATGGCAATCCCTACTCACTCACATTGATATCTATTGATGGGCATCTCCATAGCCCGTTGATACGCCTAGTTGATGTGAGACTATCTTCTCCCTCTTTTTGTCCTCACAACCACAATCTTTTACCACCCTAGTGTTATGTCCATGGCTTGCGCTCATGTATTGTGTAAGAGTTGAAAAAGCTGAAGCGCGTTAAAAAGTATGAAACAATTTCTCGGCTCGTCATCCGGGTTGTGCATGATGGGAGTATTTTGTGTAATGAAAATGAAGCATGGCCTAACTATATGATTTTGTAGGGATAAGATTTCTTTGGCTATGCTATTTTGATAGGACATGATCATTTGTTAGTATGCTTTGAAGCATTATTATTTTTATGTTTTATAAGCTTTTATCTTGAATCATTTGGATCTGAACATTCATGCAACAATAAAAAGAAATTACTATGAGAATCATGCTAGGTAGCATTCCACATCAAAAATTCTGTTTTTTGTCATTTACCTACTCGAGGACGAGCAGGAATTAAGCTTGGGGATGCTTTATACGTCTACAACATATCTATAATTTTTTATTGTTCCATGCTATTATATTATTTGTTTTGAATCATTATGGGCTTTATTATACACTTTTATATTACTTTTGGGACTAACCTATTAACCGGAGGCCCAGCCCATATTGCTGTTTTATTGCTTGTTTCAGTATTTCAAAGAAAAGGAATATCAAACGGAGTCCAAATGACGTGCCAATTTTTGAGGATTTTTTATGGACCAAAAGAAGACCACGGAGCATCATAGTTGGCCCAGAAGAGCTCCGGGCTGCCCACGAGATAGGAGGGCGCGCCCCTAGGGGGGCGTGCCCCCCTGTCTCGTGGACGGCCCGGAGATCCCCCTGACGTGAAACCAACGCCAATAATTCCTATAAATACTGAAACTTTCAAGAATCAAGATAGATCCGGAGTTTCGCTGCTGCAAGCCTCTGTAGCCACTAAAAACCTCTCGGGAGCCCTTCCCGGCACCCTGTCGGAGGGAGGATCCTTCACCGGTGGCCATCTTCATCATCCTGGCGCTCTCCATGACGAGGAGGGAGTAGTTCACCCTCGGGGCTGAGGGTATGTACCAGTAGCTATGTGTTTGATCTCTCTCTCTCTCGTGTTCTCTCTCGTGTTCCCTTTATGGCACGATCTTGATGTATCCCGAGCTTTGCTATTGTAGTTGGATCTTATGATGTTTCTCCCCCTCTACTCACTTGTGATGAATTGAGTTTCCCCTTTGAAGTTATCTTATCGGACGGAGTCTTTTATGAGAACACTTGATGTATGTCTTGCCGTGCTTATCTGTGGTGACAATGGGATATCATGTGCCTCTTGATGTATGTTTTGGTGACCAACTTGCGGGTTCCGCCCATGAACCTATGCATAGGGGGTTGGCACACGTTCTTGACTCTCCGGTAGAAACTTTGGGGCACTCTTTGAAGTACTATGTATTGGTTGAATAGATGAATCTGAGATTGTGTGATGCATATCGTATAATCATGCCCATGGATACTTGAGGTGACAATGGAGTATCTAGGTGACATTACGGTTTTCGTTGATTTGTGTCTTAAGGTGTTATTCTAGTACGAACTCTTTTATAGATCGATCTGAAAGAATAACTTTGAGGTGGTTTCGTACCCTACCATAATCTCTTCGTTTGTTCTCCGCTATTAGTGGCTTTGGAGTGACTCTTTGTTGCATGTTGAGGGCTTGTTATATGATCTATCTATGTTATTATTGTTGAGAGAACTTGCACTAGTGAAAGTATGAACCCTAGGCCTTGTTTCCTATGATTGCAATACCGTTTACGCTCACTTTTACCACATGTTACCTTGCTGTTTTTATTATTTCAGATTACAAAAACCTTTATCTACTATCTATTTTGCACTTGTATCACCATTTCTTCGCCGAACTAGTGCACCTATACAATTTGCCATTGTATTGGGTGTGTTGGGGACACAAGAGACTCTTTGTTATTTGGTTGTAGGGTTGCTTGAGAGAGACCATCTTCATCCTACGCCTCCTACAGATTGATAAACCTTAGGTCATCCACTTGAGGGAAATTTGCTATTGTCCTACAAACCTGTGCACTTGCAGGCCCAACAACGTCTACAAGAATAAGGTTGTTTAGTAGACATCACCGCTCACGTCGTCTGCAGTCGCTCCTCGCGATGCCGATGCGCTGCCGAGCACGCGAGCAGCTGGTGGAGCTGCATCTATGCACGCAACATACAAAGAGGAGGACGAGCGCGTGCTCCAGCACGCCGAAGAGGAGGAACTAGCGTTTCATTGTCGTCTCTGCCCGCGCGGAGGAGGCACGCGTCGGGCACGCGTCGGGCCTGCAAACCGGGTGCAGATGTGGAATCTACCTTCGAGACCTTGAATCCCACATGGATCCTACAATCTGAAGGAGCAATTTGGGTCAGTCGACTCTTGTGAGCCGGTTGATGCAACATGGATGGCTAGAAGGGCTTCTTCAACCTCCGAAATGGATGCACCGTTCACCTTCTCAGCCCACCACACGCCTAACCGCCTGCCGCCGCCACCCCGCCCTCCCTTGAACCGCCTGTCGCCGCCATGCTCCCCCCACCCCCGCCATCCGTTTAACCCCGGGCATGATCCATTTTTTCCGGCGAACTACATTCCACACCCAACACTCATAAGATAGATCATGGGCACCCTGCCACCCTAATATAGATATTGGGGTAGCTTCTCTGTCGTCTTCTTCCTTTGCTCCATCGAACTTCTTTCACAAATCGACTGACCCAAATTATACTACTAGTACGAACGTATTAAGTACAGTAGGAACACGAAGATACGAGCAGTAGTACCAACTGCAAGAAGAACAATAGTAAGACATAGTACTAGTACTACTGTAAGTACTAAAGAGTTCAAATAATGAGAAAGAACATAAACATAGTTCTGTTGGGGCCTCAGCACAACACACCCTTGAAAATAAACTAAGCAACTAGTCCACTTGACACTATAGTTGAACCAGCATGAGCGACAACACTGCCACCTACTCAGAGTCCGAGTCCACGTACTCGACTTCGTCCTCGTCCCTCTTCCTCTTCCTCTTTGCCGACACTTCTTTGCTTGAACCAGACACTGGGCTCTACTTCTTCATCCAACCCTTGTAGATATTTAAAGAAAGGTAGGCATCCATTGCTGCGTACAGGATGTGATCTTCATCTAATGTCTTCGACTCCCATGCATGATGAAACTTGTGGTGAGGTTTCTTTAGTTTAACATACGAAGGATCAATCATGGCTGCGGCCAGGGTCAGCATTGAAGGCTGAGAGGAGGACACCACGCTTGCCTTCTAGAGATCGAAGGGCTAGCCTACAACGAGGTCTATCTAACCCAGGACATCCCTGTCGTTCCTAAAGTCTACAGTAATGAATTTCACTCTTTCGTCCTTGAGGAAGTTCTTAAAATCTTGGCACTCAATGTCGGCATGGTATATGTGGTAGACCAAGCACATGTTATGTACGCAAACCTGGATCACGGTGGGCTTCTTCTTGTTTTCCTCCATAGAATCTTCTCTCTTTCCAGGACTGTGGTGTACTCAACATCTAGCCCAGTGACCCACTCATCCATTGAACTGTTGAACATGCGTAGGAAGCGAGCAAGGCATGCTTTTACCATTGCGGATCCACGTGTGTAGATGATGATGAACTCATCACCGGTGATGGCTCTAACCTGGTACTCAGCGGAGACCATGGAGATTTGGGAGGCCATGGATTTTGGAGGAGGGTTAGGAGAAGTTGAACTAGTGTAATGTGAAAGGACGGGACGACTGGGAGCAAACTGTTGTAAGGTACTATACTAGTAGAACACGGGGACGGATAGGGCGTGCGAACGACGTGGGGTTGCCGGCTTGCCCGGTGGATAAACGACTACAAGCCCCCAAAGAGTTCTCGAGAACTATGCGGGACCCACTAGATGTCATGTCTACTAGACCCTTATCATAGGCCTGATGGTATCGCTTCTGCCTGTTTGCACGCCATGCCGGCGCGTGGATGTAACTTTGCTTAATTCCGTCAACCGGCGCGCCTCCCAGGACCTTCGCCTCCCTCGCGCGGTCATGCCCTTTGAGACTTCGACTGGCTATAAATGAGCAATTATTTTGCCTACTCCGCATGCATGATACTCCCTCTGGTCCTTTTTACTTCCATCAACCATTTGCAAAGTGTTTCACCAAATTTATACTAAAAATATCAATATCTACAATACTGAGTATAATGAGTATAAGAACTACATTTTATAACGAGTATAACAATATTGATTTGACATTGTGAATGTTGATACATTTTTCTATAAGTTTGGTCAAAGTAGTACATTAACTTCAAACAAAACTTAAATGCACAATGCAGACTAGTTCCTCCGTTCAGGTACGTGCCATGTCCTATCTGTTCATCAAAACAAGGTTAGCTATTAGAGTACTACTACCTCCCTTCTAGTTTAAAGGGCTCGATTCTAAAATTTCACCTACTCTTAGCAAGATAGAGGCAGTGGAATATTTTTTGTAGTCTGAAAAAGTACTCAACTAATGTTGTCGTTCTTCACAAAAAAAATGTGTTTACCAATGCATGCATGAACACTAGTTACTCTAACCCCCCTCTCTTCTTTAATTCTTTGCCACATCAGCATGTTTTCTATTCTCGTATGCATGATACCAGCTAAGATACCACCATTAGGGCCATCCTTAATCATCACATGCAATAATTTAGTGCACCTTGAAATATGAACATGTGCGGGGCGTGTATGTTTTTAATGACTTGAGACTATACCTAGCCCGGCATGCAAGATGACTTATTATGCACCATTCCCCATACCTGCAGGAAGCCCGTTCATCTCCAAATCTTTTCCTCTCCATGTGTGGAAACAATATGCCTGCCAGACTCTCCTTCTCCCTCTGGCGGTCCCACCACTCCACCTCATGTGGAAAAACTCAGCATGCATGACTCTCCTCCCCCCACGCTTGTCCAATCCGTTGTGACCAGCAATATTTCCACCCCTTCCCTCCCCTGTAATTTACTCCAACAAATATGCTCACCTAGCTGTTATGTTAATCAGGCAACATATCTTCCGGGACGCTACTTCAGTTACTTAACTGCAGGTGCATTGGGTCACTCACATATGGGCCCAACAGGGATCTGGCCCACATGTTAGTGATGCAACTAGACCTCCAGTTAAGTCGGTGCAACTCAGTCCTTATCTTACGTAGGTGTGCCATTGCTTGCTATAAATACTGCGCCTCCCACGGCATTCGGAAGAACGCTCACGTTCATCGCTATCTCCTCCCCCTCCCTCTCACGTCGACCACCATGGCATCGCCCCTCCCAAGCCCTAGGCGCCCCTCGCTGCACTACCCAGACAATCACACGTCGCTGTTCCGTTCCTCACCGCAACCAGTCGAGGAGGACGCGTCGGTGTTCCACTCCTCGCCACGACACGTTGACATGGACGCGTCGTCGTTCCTAATCTCGCCAGCACACGCGTCGGAGGACGTGTCGGCTCCCCGCTACGAGGAAAACGTCGCGCCGCCCGCCGTGCCCTCCCCCAGCCTTGAGGAGCTTTGGAAAGAAAGGGATGTCACCATGTGGGAGGCTTTTCCACCGGCAGAGCATGCCAAAATAGAGGCGGAGAAGAAGGCCGAGTAAGAGAAGCGTGCCGCGGGGCAAGCTGCCTGGCAGGTCTATGTCGTGTTCGAGAGAGTCAAGCAATTGGCTCTTTGGCAGAAGGCTCGTGCAAGGGCCATGAGGGTGGCGGAGGATGCCCGTGCCAAAGCTCTGAGTGCAGCCGGGGCCAAGCGCCTCATCTATGCTTGGCGGTACATGGACCGGGTGCACGCTTCTAGCGATGAGGAGTACCTGTTGGCGCCGGATCACCACACCAGTGAGATCGCGCTCGCCCGCCGGCAAGCCGCCAATCAGCACCTCGCGAGTTGCAAGGCTGAGGAAGAGGCGGTGTGTCGGCGCGCTGGGAAACGGCCACGCACTAGGGCACTCGTGGCATGCTGCAAGCGCTCCTGCGAGCACTGTGGCTTTTAGTAGGAGTATAATTTAGTTTCGTAAGGTGATCTCATTAGTTTTGGGACGCAAATGATAAATACCGAACATTCAGGAATTATTAGCATCCTTAATTAAGTATGTAAGAGGGAACGTTTGGAAACCTTGTGTATCCGTACGCATTTTTTAAGTAGGTGCATATAACACAAACTTTACTATATACTATCGTTGCACAGTCTCTCTCTATATATGCTTGCAGACTGTGCTACTCCCTCCGTCCAGGTGAATAAGTCGTCTTTGGTTGTGCGCCGTGACTAAGAAGGAGGGAAGACTTTATACACCTAGACGGAGGGAGTACTACTATTACTTATGTACATGCAAATGAACGTTTTAACATTACGATGTGGTTTTTGTAAAAGTAGAAAAACAACACTAGTCAAGCTTGTGAAATGATTCAATGCAAAACAAATGCAAAATGCTCGTTTGATTGTTTACTTTTAGCTTCCTTCTCTGTGGTTATTTCTCTGTCGTACTTTGTACGGAGTATCTCACTGGTCGGAAAGGCATGGAAATTCCCAAACCGCTTCCTACACCCTGTATCGAATTTTTTGCTTAACAAGTTGTGCCGTGCAATTGGAATTCCAACTTGAGTACTAGTACTACTAGTAGGAGTACCACGGGCAACTTCGTTTTGGTTTCTA
The DNA here is from genome assembly GCF_018294505.1 of Triticum aestivum. Taxonomy (NCBI): domain Eukaryota; kingdom Viridiplantae; phylum Streptophyta; class Magnoliopsida; order Poales; family Poaceae; genus Triticum; species Triticum aestivum. The sequence continues at coordinate 474,740,392 of NC_057804.1, forward strand.
GATTAGTAGTAATCCCATTACTACTAGCTCCGTCCTGGTTTATTGGTCCCCATTGTAATATGTGTCAAATGTTGATCATAAATTTAACTAATGAAATGTTTGTGCATGTCACATGCACTAACATTTTATCAGTTAAATCTTTGGTCAAAATCTACCACAAATTACAATGGTGACGAATAAACCAGGACGGAGGTACTAGTAGTAGTTTAGAAGCCCAAATAAATGAGTGAGGCGCCTTAATGTTACTCTTCACTGTGACTAGTCTTATGAGAAAAGCTGGGGAAGAGACGGCTTATTTTTTAAGCCGCCAAAAGAACTGGCCCTAGGAGTAGTAGCTAGGGATACTAGGAGTAGTAGCTAGGGGTCGAGTGTGCGAGATGAACCGGAGAAAGTATCTACAGAGAGATGAAATGCAAAAAAGACAGAGGGATGTGATGGTTGCTTGTCCGTTTATTTTACCAGGCCACTTATTACTGGCAGTGGTTGGGTTTTGTGATATGACGGCTTTACTGTCGTGCCACGAGCGGGGTGAGAGGTGAGACTCCTGTGCAGCGCCGCCCTCTACACTTGTGCTACATCGGTCGTGGTTTATTAGTCCCCCATTGAATTTGACTGAAGATTTAACTGACAAAATGTTAGTACTTGTCAACAAAAAACTATATCGTTGGATTCATATTTGAACATAGTTTTCAATTATATGATTTTAGGTGACATGCATTAGCATTTATCGTACTATATGTAATGTTAGTTCAATTTTTGGTCGTACTAACCTATAGTAGTAAGGTGCCCGTGCGTTACACAGAAGAGTGAAATGCATTTATCGGGGAGTTGTTTATTTTGACAAAGGATGTGGGGGTCATCTCATGTGTAACGAGTATCGATAGGTTTCTTCGGATATTATTTCATCTCTAGACCTCACAAACATCCGGGTGAAATAGATAAAAAGGTATCTTTTGCAAACAAAAGCGCTCAACTGTTCAACCCGCATCCAAAACTTGTGAATAAATAACACTTATTGTGCTTTGCAAGAAATGATCTTTAAGAAATAGTTTTTGAGTATCAATTGTTATACATGTTGGCTACAGATGACATGGCACTTTCTTATAGTCAACAGTTGGCTATACTATTAAGTATTGACCATGCCCTTATACACCTAGACGGAGGGATTAAATCAGGATGACTTGGAAGGGGCAGAGGAGATGTAAGAAATGGTTCATAGTAAGCATTTCACCACTACTGTAGTAAAAATTCATACAAGGAAGATTCTAGACTAAACTATAAATGCATACACTTTTATTCATGCGCGATACTCCAATAGAGCAAGATCATGCATGGAAGTCTCCACATGCTTAGACAGCGGATTACACTGAGCGAAGACTAATGATCAACATTTATCTTGATAATGCGTATTTCCAGGTGAACCTCCTTGGAGTACCCATGCACCGTGTTGGGGGGTAAATCATACCATGCGTCTTCCATGTCCACATCGACGGGAAGGTCCCAGCTCTGCACAGTCCTAGTCAGCATGATGAAGCCGGTGTCGCCACCCACGTACCTCGGAGGCGTAGTAATAGTGAGTATGCACCCGTACATCGGCCCCGTGTCAATGTTAGCTTCAGCGGCGTCGCCCCTGACACACACTATAGAGACAGGGCGGCGGCCTGCGCGGGCCTCGCCGGTGCCCACGATCAAGAGGAAGATGTTGCCGTCCTCCTCCGAGACTAGCAGGCAGCGGTGAACATCCAGTGACTCCAGCATGGTGAACGGGTAGCACGTCTTGTACTTGATGTTCTCCGCCAAGGGCCAGTAGTGACCGTTGCACGCATCCGTGAGGTGATGCATGATGTCCGTCGGCGAGCCCCAAAATGGCATCAGGCACTCATAGTAGTAGACAAAGGGCTCCTTGGAGGCATCGACCATGCCGTCCATGAAATGGGAGTGGCTGTAGGGGACGTTGCACCAGTTGAATATATGAGCAAGTTACTACGAGATTTAATCGAATAAGCACAAAATAAATCATGACGGCTATAACAGAGATTAAACTAATCATGTGGACTAGCATAGTAGATGAACATATAGAATCTAGTAGGATATAGAGTAGAAACATGAATTCTACCACGATTTCGAACAGGAAGGACAGAAACACATACGATGCAATGGGAGTAGCACCGTTGGTGTTGAGGTTGTCGCCCATGTCGTTGAGGAAGAGGTTGCCGAGGTCGGGGAAGAAGTCGTCGTTGGTGAAGTCATGGCTGCCAGCAGTCACGAGAGTGCGCTCCCCAAATTTCAACAGCGCTCACCGAATGGAGCGCGGAAGGGGGTGGCTGTAGGGGACGTTGCGGCCGCCGAATGGAGCGCAGGAGTAGCACATGAAGCAGTAGATAGTGCTCCTCCCTAAGTCTCTATATCTACTCTTATCTCTATCTCTACTACTCTTCTTTGTTTTTTATAACAAATCGAATAGTACTGCGCCGTCCGCTGCACGCCCGGCTGAACACGCCTCCACACCTCCATCATCAGCAACTGAGTCTTTTATAGGACTAGGAGTAGAGAAAAAACTGAGTTGGTGATGATGGTGTGCTGTGCAATGCACGGTCATCTTGCTAATTTTCTTGCATATAATTCCAAACACCACGTAGACACAGTCTTTGACCATCTTACAACTATGTTAGTATCATTGTTAGTGGTCAGCCAGTGCAAGTTATAGCCCCGGATGTTTTAACCTTTTTTAGTAATGCTATCTGGCAATTGTTCGGCACAAGCTCAATCCTGGCGAATCCCACGTAACCATGAGATTTCCATCCGACGGTGGCCTATTTTTGAGCCATAGTATTTGACAACACCGCCACCCTTACACACATACTGTAACTGCGTCGCGGGCATTTGCAACTGCCATGTCTCCCAGCGAACGTTTGCTGGGGATTGGAGTTAGCACCGATGGCGGTTCGTAGTTGTTCCACGCTCGGGCATTGAAGTTTGTAACTATTTTAGATTAGAATATACTACTCCTCCGGTGCTAGTAGCAGAGCAGAGTCCTACTCCACTACTACTCTACTCAAGCAAGTTAGGGCATAGTAGTAGGTACTGTAGGGAGTACTAGTACTGTGATCACTCAAGAAAGTTGACTGACTTTAATATGATCCTACGCTGCTGGTATGTGTCTTGTAAGTCAAGCAGCGTGTTGTAGTCATCATCACCTGTCCACTTCTCGTAGCACATATTCGCTTCTCCATCTTTGTCCGCACATAATCTCGTCCAATCTTCCATCGCCACTAAGGTGCCTCCCCCCTCATCCGAAACCCAAGCACTAACAAGAACCGAGCATCGTCCACCAAAAGAGTGACTGGAATTCGCTCCCCACAGAGGTAATCAAGCTCATTGTTTCACGTGTGGACAATCTCAGTACCATGCCACTCGCCCCGCGCTCGTCGGGGCTGTACCGTTTACTCAAAGCCCTCAGGCCGAAGCTTTTTAAGCCAGCTCCTTGCTTGCTGATGCCGCTCGATCTTCAGAAACAGCGTGTCACGCAGCATAACGATCGTAGGGTGGCGAGCATCAACCCCCTTGACTGCGATCCGATCCCCATCACCCTCAACTACATTAATGGTATGTACTGGGTCGGCATGAACACGTCTTGGATGGTGCTTGTCGAAGGTCGCGGCATCTGGATGCTCGTGGAGGTCTACACCCATCGATTGATCCCCCTTCCTTCGATTAACACTGCACTGCTTTGGCACTGCGGCCTTACAATAGCCAACATGATACCAAGTTTAATTTGCTCAAGGTTGTAATCTGCCAAGTGCCCACAAGATCTGCAAATTATAAAGCCTTTAGGCTAATTCTGTTCTTCAACCGCAGCCTCGCCTATCTGACAGGTCATTGCGGTAAGTGGATAAATCTGCATGTCCATTGCAGGATCATACATCTTCCATGGTTCTCTGATGCCATTGAACACAAGGGCTTCATTTAAGCTGTCGACTCCTTCTATGGCTGGACGTATTGTTGACCTACTCTAGTCATCACTACAAACGGGTGTTACAGCAATACGTTACTTTCCTATGATATCATGATGGCTTGCTTATATTACTGTCAACAATTACTGAAAAAATATTCATGCTCATAAGATGATGCTCTTAAGATTGACTACATCAAGAGCCCTTTTTTATTTGACTCCAACTTGATATGATGTTGTAGGCCGCATGGTGTCCCTACCCTTCCTAATCCCAGAACCTCTCAAAGAAAAGCGGCATGGCAGTTGCAGGTGGTTCCTGGCTTGATCAGACAACGGTGAACGATTGATAATCGTTCGCATGTACCGGACGTGTTGTTTCACGGAATACAATCACAGTCACTGCAAGGTCTTTGAGCAGGATCCCAGCTTCTCTGGGCCTTCAAGATTTCTTGACTAGAGGCTGGTAAGTAGCCTCGGTACATGCTCTCTGTTTGTCGGACCGAATTATCTGATTAACCAGGAGATAACCGACGGCAAGGATCATGATGGCAGCGCGGTTTCATTCATCAGGCAAAACTGTGTGTACACAGTGTACCATGCGTCTCTGCATGCACCATACTCTGATATGTGCCGCCATGCTCTGCAGCTCAAAGTAGGAGAGAGGGTCGCAAGTATCAGACTTCGACCTGCTGGGTGGAGTTCCCCCCATCAGGCACCCATCTAGTTCAAGCCGCCAGCCAATCTCCACAGCTTAATAAATAGTAACATCTAACTGAGCCAGTTAGTTAGATGCGTACACTTGGTGTAGTAGGATCTTTGTTTAGTTTGATGCATACACTTGTTATTTTTTGGTAGCCCTTTTGTAATGATGGTTGATGTTTGGTTTGGAAGAGAGAACTACGTCTTCACTCTTCTAGCCTGCTTACTGCTTCTGTTGCACCCCCAGCCCTGGTTGCTGCTGCTGTTTTCAATGTACAATCAGTAGTATATTTCATCTGTTGGTTGAATAAATGTGTTGTTAGAACGACAAACACAATGTTTTGGAAGTCGTTGCATGGTTCGATCCTTTAGTGCCCCATACCTTATGTAGCGCATACTATTTTTCGTACGGAACACATTTTCCACTTGTTGATAACATGCATCCCACTAATGAAGGCCCAATAGAGGAGCCCAATATTAACTGGAAGGGAGGCTCTCACATGAATCCGGCCCAGGTACATGCTCATGGTCCCCTAAACATAAATAAGTAAATAAATAAATAAAGCTAAATGCTCATGCACCAGCTCTTTAAATTCACGATTTAACAGGAGGATATTATTTCCTATGATAGTGTCGTTACATTCAGTCGATATTATTCTTAGGCAAAGATAGCGACCAGTCTTCTTTCTCCCGGCATTTTCTTCCTGCAACCAGCGGACCCATGCAAATCGTAGTTAATGTCGTAAATAGTTCCGATCCATTTTTATTTTTGAATAAGAATGTCCAACCTAGCCCAGCACATTGGCAACAACACTTTATCCTCCGCCTTGGTGCGCTCACCGTGGCGCCGCCGTCCGGCCCTGTCAACATAGTTTTTTTCGAAACGGTCCCTGTCAACATAGTGAATCAGGAGAGCACTGTAGTTGTGAGTATGACAGTACGGACCGACCAGGTGCACTCCCGAACACAAGCAAGCGCCTCTTTTACTACTCAGATGCACACCTCGTTTTTTACTCTAATCCACCCTGCTGATATCTAGGACCCACATTATTTTGAACGTATAGTCAATTAACGATAGAATTGCACAAGTTTTTTTTGAGTAGTAATTCGGAGGAGCAGGCTATAAACTGGGTTGTGCGGTCTCTATGGCCCGTCTAACAACATGACCAGCCCAGCTGTTTTTTCTTTGGGAAAATATGTAGCCCAATATTTCTTTTTGAAGAATACCCAAGCTAGGCCTATTTGTTTTCTCTGACTTAGTGGGCTGCAAATCTTTTAATATGAGGAGGGATGCATTCCGGCCTGGCCAAAGAGTATGGTCAGTGTTTGTTAAAAGTAATATCAAAGGGGTTGAAAATTCCAAAAAAGCTATAGCAAATGGGATATTAGTTTCTTTTTTTGTTTTTGTTCTTCACTGATATTTTATACTCCCTCCATCCCAAAATTCTTGTCTTAGATTATTCTAGATACAGATATATCTAATACCAAAACGTGACTTGATACATCCGTATTTAGACAAATCTAAGACAAGAATTTTGGGACAGAGGGAGTATTTCATTGGATTTAACATGACATAGTACTAATTTATTTTTAATTTTGTTTTAGTATGGCTACTAATTTTTGGATTAAGAATATTTTGTTCCCTAGCAAAAATTTGTGAATTTTCAAAACTTCGCACATATTTAGTTAATTTTTTTAACCCTGGTACTGACCAAAAAATGGGCAGTAATTCTAAAAATGGAAAACGGGCTGCAACAAATTCCATATGAATTAGAAAATGAGTAAAAAATATAAAAATAATAGCAAATGGGTTGTGCACGCCACAGATTTCGAGGCTGACTTGTTTAAGCAAGGATTTGTCAGTCAACACACGATTCTAGCAGCAGTGACTGTTGGATGTCCATCCAACGGCCGACGTGCTTCTTCAATCTCTGATCTTCCTGCTCCAGCCGCCTAAACTAGCGCCGGTGGGACAGCCTGCTCCCTCATCTTGTGGCCCGCTGTGATGCCGCGCAGGCTTCCCTGGCCCACCCTACTCCCTCCGCTGGCCTGGCCGCACACAATCAAATGCCTCCTTATTACGTGAAAAAAATGATTCCTCCCACTGACATTTGGGGCACACCGATTGGGAGGCTGACCCGTGGGCCTACTAAGTTGACGCGTACGCAAGGCTTGTCAACTTAGTCAACAAACGATTCTAGCAGCAGTAACTGTTGGATTTGAATCGAACGGTCCTGTTGCTTCTTCAATCGCTGCTCTTCTTGCACCAGCCACCCAAACCAGCGCCGAGAAGACCGCCTGCTCCTGCCTCCAGTGGCCAGTTGTGCTGCCGTTGAGGCCTCACCACCCCCTACTACTCCCACCGCTAGCCAGGCCCTGCAGCGACGGGAGCCTCACACCGCAGCCGAACCAGTGAACCCTCATACTCCTCTCCATGTGGGCATCCACTGCCGCATCTTCCCTGGCTCCGCGTCGTCCCCTTCCTAGGCCTCGCCATCATCCACTGCCCTAGTGCTCTCGGCGCGGCATGGTCAATGTGGTCATGGAACGACTTCCATCGGACGTGGACTGTATGTGGAGAGGCTGACAGCTGGGTCCGCGGCCGCACATAAGGAAATGCCTCCTTATTACACGCAAAATAATGATTCCTCAGCTGACATCTGGGACCCATCGGAAGGGCCTCTGTATTTCATGAAAAAAACGGTCCCCCCGCTAACAGGTCGGACCCACCAGCTATATCTTCGCACGCAAGGAAGTGCCTCCTTATTAAGCACAAAAAAATGAATACTCCCCCTGCTAGCTGGGACCTAGCATAGTGGGATACTAACTTGTGGGCCTACTAAGTTAACGGGGACGGAGGGCTTGGTCAACTTAGTCAATATGAATGATTCTAGCTCTAGTTACCATACCATGTTCATCCAACGGCCGTAGTGCTACTTCAACCTCTGGTCTTCTTGCTCCAGCCGCCCCAAGCAGCGCCGGTCGTGCCGCCTGCTCATGCCTCCCATGGACGGTTGTGCTGCCGCGGAGGCCTCACCGCCACCTCCTACTCCCACTGTTGGCCAGGCCCTACGGCGATGGTAGCCTCACACCGCAGCCGAACCAATGAACCGTCGTACTCCTCTCCGCACGGGCTTCCACTGTCGTGTCTTCCCTGGCTCCGCGTCATCCCCTTCCTAGGCCTTGGCGTCATCCACCGCCCTGGTGCTCTCGGTGCGGTGTGATCAACGTGGTCAAGGAACGACTTCCATCAGAAGAGTTCTGTAGATGGAGAGGCTAACAACTGGGTCCACGGCGGCCGCAAGGAAGTGCCTCCTTATTACGCGCAAAATAATTATTCCTCCACCTCATAGCAGTGACCCACCGTACGGGCCACCGTATTTCATAAAAAAACATTTCCCCTAACTGCTGGGACCCACCAGCTACATCTTCACATGCAAGGAAGTGCGTCTTGGCAAAAAAAACGATTCACCCCCTGACTGCTAGGACCCACCAGCTACATCTTCGCACGCAAGGAAGTGCCTGACAGTCGGGACCCACCTGGTCAAAGCGTATGTAGCATTGTCATTCTGGTCGCGAATGTGCACGTACATACTAGTCGATGTAGAGGCGCGCACGTGTCGTAGTATAGGCGCGCACGTAGCATGTACACGTACGTACAGCGGCTAGGGTGCAAGAAAGTAAATATGGCCACGTACGTACATATGGGCGGGGTCTGGAACGCCTACTCGCGCATACGTACGGCCAGGGCTCGTGTACATGGCTGGGTCAGAATGGAGAAACTGTGTCATTGTCGTGTTCATGGGGAGGCAACGGAATGCATCGTGTTAATCGGGAGGCAACAGAACGTGTGGGAGCCAACTGGCTTGGATGGAACAACCGATGGAAACGAGGCTTGGCATACTGCACAACGGAGGAAACGGCCTTGTGTTCGATCGACCACATTAGAAACGGGATCTTGTTTATCGGGAGGGGTCTGGCGTACCGCAAAACGGAGGAAACAAACTTATGTTGGACCTCCTACGGTCGAAACGGGGTCCTTTTGATCAGGAGGGGTGTGGCTTACCGCAAAATGAAGGAAACAGACTTGTGTTGGAGCGCTACGGTTGAAACGGGGGTCCTATTCATCGAGAGGGGTGTGGCATACCGCAAAACGGGACTCACGGGATACTATTCATCTCCACCGTCGACCTCCTCCAGCCTCCACGGGCTACTGTCCATCCACCGTCGAGCTCCTCCAGCCTCCACCTGTGACTGTTCATCCAGCCTCCACTGTGCGCTACTCCACCGGCTACTGTTCAACCAGCCCTCTCCACGGGCTCCTGTTCAACCACCCCTCCACGGGCTACTGTTCATCCAGCCCTCCACTAGCTACTGTTCAACCAGTCCTCCACGGGGTCGTCTTGTTCATCTAGCCCTCCATGGTGTCCTGTTCATCCAGCCCCAACCAGCTCGATCGATCTGGGTCCTGTTCATTGATACGTCTCCAACGTATCTACTTTTCCAAACACTTTTGCCCTTGTTTTGGACTCTAACTTGCATGATTTGAATGAAACTAACCGGACTGATGTTGTTTTCAGCAGAATTACCATGATGTTGTTTCATGTGTAGAAAACAAAAGTTCTCGGAATGACCTGAAAATCCTCGGAGACAAGTTTTACAAAATATAAAAAATCCTCGCAAAAGATGAAGACCAAGGGGCCCACACCCTGTCCACGAGGGTGGGGGGCGCGCCCCCTATCTCGTGGGCCCCCTGAGGCTCCGCCGACCTCAACTGCAACTCAATATATTCTGTCTCACGGAGAAAAACATCAGAGAAAGTTTCATCGCGTTTTACAATACGGAGCCGCCGCCAAGCCCTAATCTCTCTCGGGAGGGTTGATCTGGAGTCCGTTCGGGGCTCTGGAGAGGGGGATTCGTCGCTGTCGTCATCATCAACCATCCTTCATCACCAATTTCATGATGCTCACCGCCGTGCGTGAGTAATTCCATCGTAGGCTTGCTGGACGGTGATGGTTTGGATGAGATTCATCATGTAATCAAGTTAGTTTTGTTAGAGTTTGATCCCTAATATCCACTATGTTCTGAGATTGATGTTGCTATGACTTTGTTATGCTTAATGCTTGTCACTAGGGCCCGAGTGCCATGATTTCAGATCTGAACCTATTATGTTTTCATCAATATATGTGTGTTCTTGATCCTATCTTGCAAGTCTATAGTCACCTATTATGTGTTATGATCCGACAACCCCGAAGTGACAATAATCGGGATACTTCTCGGTGATGACCGTAGTTTGAGGAGTTCATGTATTCACCATGTGTTAATGCTTTGGTCCGATTCTTAATTAAAAGGAGGCCTTAATATCCCTTAGTTTCCACTAGGACCCCACTGCCACGGGAGGGTAGGACAAAAGATGTCATGCAAGTTCTTTTCCATAAGCACGTATGACTATATTCGGAATACATGCCTACATTACATTGATGAACTGGAGCTAGTTCTGTGTCACCCTGTGTTATAGGTATTACATGAGGAATCGCATCCGACATAATTATCCATCACTGGTCCATTGCCTACGAGCTTTTCATATATTGTGCTTCGCTTATTTACTTTTCCGTTACTACTGTTACAATCACTACAAAACACCAAAAATATTGCTATTACTATCTTTACCTTTTACCACCGTTACCATTACTATCATATTGCTTTGCTACTAAATACCTTGCTGCAGATACTAAGTTATCCAGGTGTGGTTGAATTGACAACTCAACTGCTAATACTCAAGAATATTCTTTGGCTCCCCTTGTGTTGAATCGATAAATTTGGGTTGAATACTTTACCCTCGAAAGCTGTTGTGACCCCCTACACTTGTGGGTCATCAAGACTAATTTCTGGCGCCGTTGCCGAGGAGCATAGCTCTATTCTCTGAGTCACTTGGGATTTATATCTGTTGATCAATATGAAGAATTTGAAGGACTCTAAAACCAAGATCTATCCCTCAACTACGAGGGGAGGTAAGGAACTGCCATCTAGCTCTGCACTAGATTCTCCTTCTGTTATTAATAAGCTTGCGACACCTAAACCTGCTACTGCTATGAATTCTGATATGTCCCATGTTATCGATGATGCCACTTCTGCTTTGCATGATACTTATGATGAAACTACTTCTGTGCGTGATACTACTGTGCCATTAGGTGAATTTCTTGATGAACAACTTGCTAGGGCTAGAGAGAATGAAATTATTGAAGATGCTATTATGGATGATAGTGATGATGAACGTTCTCCGAATGATTACGAATTGCCTGTTGTTCCTGAGGGTTATGTTATGAATAAAGAAGCTGCCGAAGCTATTTTTGCCTGCAAAGATAGATATGATCTTAAGAAACTATTAGCTAAATGGAAGCAGCAATCTCTTAATGCTAGAATGAAACCTGACCCTGCTTTGCTACTTCACCTATCTGTGTTACTGATAAGGATTATGAGTTCTCTGTTGATCCTTAAATTATTACTTTGGTAGAATCCGATCCTTTTTATGGCCTTGAATCTGAAACTGTTGTGGCACATCTTACCAAGTTGAATGATATAGCTACCCTGTTTACTCATGATGATAAATCTCGCTACTTTTATATCCTTAAGATATTTCCGTTCTCATTAAAGGGTGATGCTAAGACTTGGTATAATTATCTTGCTCCTGGTTGTGTGCGTAGTCCCTAGGATATGATTTATTACTTCTCTGCTAAATATTTCCCTGCTCATAAGAAACAAGTTGCCTTGCGGAAAATATATAATTTTGTGCAAATCAAAGAAGAGAGTCTCCCACAAGCTTGGGGGAGGCTTCTTCGATTACTTAATGCTTTACCTGATCATCCACTTAAGAAAAATGAAATACTTGATATCTTCTATAATGGACTAACCGATGCTTCCAAGGACTACTTGGATAGTTGTGCTGGTTGTGTTTTTAGGGAAAGAACAGTCGATGAAGCTGAGTTACTATTGAATAATATGTTGACTAATGAAAATAATTGGACTCTCCCTCAGCCAATTTCGGAGGAAATTCCTGAACCAATTGAGCCAACTCCTGAGCCTGTTCCTAAACCCACTCCAAAGAAGAGAGGCGTTCTATTTCTCAGTCCTGAAGATATGCAAGAGGCAAAGAAATCAATGAAAGAGAAAGGTATTAAAGCTGAAGACATTAAGAATTTACCTCCTATTGAAGAAATACATGGTCTTAATATACCGCATGTTGAAGAAACACATTGTCTTGATAAACCGACACAGGTAGTAAAGGTAAATTCTCTCTATAGATGTGATAAAGATGAAATCCCATCTACTAAATTTCATAGCCCTTGCTTAGATGAATTTGATGATTTCATGAATAGACAAGCAAATTTCAATGATTACATTGGTAGACAATTGAAGAATAATGCTTATATGATAGTACGCTTGAATGATTATGTAGCTAGAGTTAAAGGTGAACTTAAACTCACTAGTAAACATGCTTCCATGGTTGCTACTCAAGCTGAACAAGTACTTATGGCTCAGAATGAATTGCTTGCTGAATTAAATAATAAAAATGACTTTGCTGTTAGAGTGGCTACTAGAACTGGTAGAATGACTCAGGAACCTTTGTATCCTGAAGGCCACCCTAAAAGAATTGAACAAGATTCTCAGAATAATAATCTAGATGCTCCTAGTTCTTCCAAGAAGAAGAAAAAGAAGAATGATAGGACTTTGCAAACTTCTAGTGAACCTAATGTAGAAATACCTGAGAATCCTAATAATAATTCTATCTCTGATGCTGAAACACAATCCGGAGATGAACATGAACCTGATGATAATGCTAATAATGATGTTCATGCAGATGCTCAACCTAGTAATAACAATGATATAGAAATTGAACCCGCGGTTGGTCTTGATAACCCACAACCAAGAAACCAACATTATGATAAGAGAGATTTTGTTGCTAGGAAGCATGGTAGAGAAAGAGAACCATGGGTTCAGAAACCCATGCCCTTTCCTCCTAAACCATCCAAGACAAAGGATGATGAGGACTTTGAGCGTTTTGCTGAAATGATTAGACCAATTTTATTACGCATGCGTTTAACTGATATACTTAAAACAAACCCTTATGCTACATATATGAAAGATATCATCACTAATAAGAGGAAAATACCTGAAACTGAGATTTCCATCATGCTTGCCAACTATACCTTTAAGGGTGGAATACCTAAGAAACTTGGTGATCCCGGAGTACCCACTATACCTTGCTCTATTAAAAGAAATTATGTTAAAACTGCTTTATGTGATTTAGGAGCCGGTGTAAGTGTTATACCTCTTTCCTTGTACCGTAGACTTGAATTAAGTAAGTTGACACCTACTGAGATATCTTTGCAAATGGCTGACAAATCAACTGCTATACCTGTCGGCATTTGTGACGACGTGCCTGTTGTTGTTGTTGCGAATGTTACTATCTTAACAGACTTTGTTATTCTTCATATTACCGAGGACGATAGTATGTCTATTATTCTTGGTAGACCCTTTTTAAATACTGCAGGAGCTGTTATTGATTGCAACAAGGGCCATGTCACCTTTCATGTTAACGGAAATGAGCATACAGTACATTTTCCGAGGAAACAAATCCAAGTTCATAGCATAAATACTATTGAGAAAATTCCATCAATTATTATTGGAGGTTCTGAATTTCCTCTCCCTAATGTCAAGAAAAAGTATGATATTCTTATTGTTGGGGATCTTCATATCCCCGTTGAGGTAACTTAGTGTCAGTTCAAAATTTCTCCGGTTCCGTGTTATTAGGAATGAGTTTATTAACAAGACTTGATCAACCTTGTTAGTGGATTCATTTTGATGATCATGAGATGGATGAAACTAGAACACACAACCTTCTGTACTTTCTTTTTACTTTATGTTATTTAAAATAAATAAAACAAAAATAGTATTATCCGTCTGTTTTCTGAATTATCCGTGCAATAAAAAATATCCCGAAAATAAAAGTGCTCCAAATGCCCTGCAAATTTAGTATGATTTTTTTATGGATTATTTGAGGATTTTAGGCACTGAAATCACTGTAGGAGAGGCAAGCACCAGACCACGAGATTGGAGGGCGCCCCCCCCCTATAGGGCGTGCCCCCTGTCTCGTGGGCCCCTGGTAGCCCCCCTCCACTTATGCCAGCACCCACACACTCCATCTTCTACCCAAAAAAAATCCCCATCCAGCTCAAGCACGAGTTCTAGCTTGTTTTGCTGCGATTTTCGATCTCCTTGCTCAAAGCTCCATTCACAAAACTGCTTTGGGAGATTGTTGCTTGGTATGTGACTCCTCCATTGGTCCAATTAGTTTTTGTTCTAGTGCTTTATTCATTGCAAATCCTTGCTATCTTAGTGACCCTGTTCTTGAGCTTGCATGTTAAATTTATGAGGTTCCAAGCATTTCTAATGCATGATATAGTGTCAGGACCCCGACTCGATGTCACATCGATCTAGCCGGTAACACCTCATATCGCTTTGCGGCCTCACGCACGGTATCCCCACGGGTGTCGCCTTACCTTTGCCCGGGACCGTTTGCGCCTTTTGGCTCACGTATATGATAGTGTCGCTAGCATCCATATGATAAAGAGCCCGGGCTGACATGACTAGTCGTAAACCCAAAGTGGCACAGACTTACAGGGACAGACATCCATGACCCAGCTTCGAACGTGTCGGTCATCAGCAAGTGGGTCCGGGCTGTAGCACTGGGCTAGCAGGACTCCGGTAAACCGGGCTGTAGCGGGCTAACAGGACTCGGGTACTCAAAGCGTGACATTTCCCCGAAGGGACAGACATAGGAACGAAGAAGGACACATGCCGGCCAGCCTAAGTGTTCCAGAGCAGTAGCAAGCTACCATGGCTCAGCGGTAACACTAGGAGACATTTCCCGGTAAGAGAGGCTACTAAAGATAAACAACTAGATAGTCAGATCCCACACATACCAAGCATTTCAATCATGCACACAATATGCTCGATATGTGCAAATACAACGAAGCATCACAACATGACTCTATGACATAAGTACTTTATTTAAGGCTCAGGGAGCCATACATAACATACACAAAGGTACGGGTCTCATGACCCAACATACAAGTCAAACAGTCATACAAACCAGCAGCGGAAGTAACTTGTCTGAGTACAGACAACTAGTAAAATAAAAGAGGCTTGGGAAGCCTAGCTATACTACAAGGTCCTTCACAAGCTCAGGGTCACCACCTGGGTCTTTAGCCTACTCGTTGATGTCAACGTCTACATAGAACCCATCAGAAGGGGTTGCAGCGTCTTCTGTAAAATGTAGATTATAGCAACATGAGTACAAAGGTACTCAGCAAGACTTACATCAGATCCTATATACATGCATATTATCAAGAAGGGTTGGTGGAGTTATTGCAGCAAGCCAGCTTTGACTCTTGGCTAGACTATCCTACGATACTCCAACTTGAAATGGTTTTGCGCACACGAGTCCACTACTCACCACTTCAATACACTACCGAGGATCCACCTCCGTCTTCCTACGGAAGAGCCATCCTCGGCACTCACACTTATCTTGAGGCTTTTAGCAGTTTCCATTTACTTGTCTATGAACTGTATAGGCAACCAAGTAGTCCTTTACCGCGGACGCGGCTATTCGAATAGATTATGATAACCCTGCAGGGGTGTACTTCTTCATACATGTTTCCACCACTTAGCGTCTGCACACGACATGTGCTCAGCAGACTTCAAGCGAAAGCCGACGTGGGTGTAGACCACGACCTACCTAAACACTTAAGCCTCTAGTCCAGGTTTATCGCCTATTCAGGTTCCATCTGCAGGGAGTCCGGCCGAGGTTTCCCATACGGCCCCGAACGATGTGAACAGGGTTCCCGAGATACCTAACGGGTATTCGGTACACCGTGCCACGTACCTACCGCATCACAGCCCACCCCTACGGTCAGCGCTGTCCACGGCCTCCAGTAGGCTACAAACACCAGAAACTACTTGCAACTCCTGGACAGAGAGCTAGGGTGAATAAGAAGTCGAGCAGGGTCATATTTCAGGGCCCAATGCATGGTAGTAGCTGTATCTTAAATCACACATACAGATCTCAGTGCTTAAGATCGGCTTCAATGAAACAACCCACCATGTACTCCTACATGGCCTCTCATCGATACCTTTACCAAATCGTGTTCACCACACCACTCTCATTCCCGACATAATCATTTCACTCTAGCCATCACCCAGATGAACCAGACCTGACACAACTCTAAGCATAGCAGGCATAGCAAGGTAGGAACAACACATACATATGGCTCAATCAACTCCTACACATGCTAGTGGGTTTCATCTAGTTACTGTGGCAATGACAGGTCATGCAGAGGAAATGGGTTCAACTACCGTAGCACACAGCAGTTTGAAACGCGTTGTCTTAATGCAGTAAAAGAGAGCAGGAGCGAGAACATGGGATTGTATCGATATGATAAAATGGTTGGTTGCTTGCCTGATGGTTCGATGCACTGATACGGTTCTTCGTTAGGGTAATCACGGTACTCCTCGGAGGCAGAACCTGTCGCAAAGGACACCGATACACAACCATCACCAAACAATGTGCAACAATATGATGCATGCATGAAACATGGCAATATGAGTGTGTTGGGCTAATGCAACTAAAACCAGAAGGGTTTGAACAAATTTGAATCAAGGATTCAAATTTCAAATTCAAATATGGCCTTTTAAAGTGCTTTTCCTTGTTCTGCTTAAAACATCAATTTAACTTGTTTGATCATGCATGAAAATAGTACAGATGGATAGATTGGATTTTTCTGATCATTTTTCATATATAATTTGTCCAATTTGGAGTTACAGAATAAAAGTTATGAATTTTTGAAGTTTAAATAATATTCTGGAATTTCCTGATTTAAATTAAATCCAGAAATTATAATTATTGCGCCAGCATGACGTCAGCATGACGTTAGTGGTCAACTGCGGCTGGCTGAGGTCAAACCTGACGTGTGGGGCCCACACGTCAGTGACAGGGGGGTTAAACAGGGTTAGTTTAATCCTAATTAGGGGTTAGTGGCGCTGGGGCCCACTGGTCAGTGTCAGGGGGTTAACTAACAGTGGTTAGCGCTAATGATGTCCACCTGGCCGACGGGGCCCACGCGTCAGTGACCCTGGGGGGTCAAACCCCAGGTCGGACAAGTCAAACCCCACCGGCGACATGCGCCGGCGAGGTCCGAGACGGCGGCGTGATGCGGGATCGCGCTACAGGGCACGGGCGAGGCTGTGCTTGGGCTCGTTGGAGAGCCCTTGCTCCCGCGCGTCGAACGGTGGTGGTGGCCGAGCCTGGGGTGGCCGGTACCGTCGACGGCGAGCTCGTGAGCGGCGGCCGGAGTTCGGGTGCGGTCAGAGTCGGCGTTGCAGGGTGTTTGGGGAGGCGTTGGTGCGTGCTGTGTGCTCCTAGTGAGGCGTGGAGCACGATAGTGTGCTTGGTTGGGCGCTACGGTGACCGTGGCCACGACGGCGACATCGCCGGCGGCGTGGAGCTCTCGGCCAAGGTGGGGCTAAGGCCTAGAGGTCGAAAGAGACCAGGGGAGAAGGGGGAAACGACTCGGGGGCTCACCGCGGTTGCAGTGGGCGTCGAAGCGGGCTCGGAGACGCGCTGGAGACGGCGAATTCGATGGCGATGTTGGTCGGAGCCCGAAGAGGGGAACGGCGATGTGGCGGCGATGCAGGGCTTCCGGAGGCCCGTGGAGCGGTGGGGAGGAAGAGGGGGTTGTGGCGGAGCTTCTGAGCTAGTCGGGGGAGCGAGGGGTGGCCGGAGACGGCTGCTATGGCGAACGGCGGCGACGGTGGTGTTCGGCCGTGTGAGAGAGAGAGCGAGGGAGAGGAGGGAAGAGCCGAGGGCGAGTGAGAGAGAGCAGGGGGGAGGCGTGGCGTCGTCCGGGGCATCGAGCGAGGAGGGGAGGGCAGGCAAGCAGGGACAGAGGTGGCGTGGCGCGGTGGCGCGCGCGCGCGCCGGCCACACTCCCCTCCCTCTGTCGAGGACGAAGACGACAGAGGAGGGAGGCGGGCTGGGCCGCCTGCTGGCTGGGCCGGCCAGCTGGCTGGGCCGCACAGGGAGGAGCCCAGGTAAGTTTCTCCCTTTGTTTATTTTTCTGTTTTCAAATTTCGGACATTTGTTTTGATTTAAAAAAAATATTAAATCATTTATTTAACTTATGCCAATTTTTGCAGGAGCTAGATATATTATTCCAGAGCTCCTTTATAAATGGCATAATATTTGGACATATATTAATATATATAATTAATATATTTCCAAAGCAAATATTTATGCATTAATTCCAAAAGCCCAAAATAAATACCTATGAGCTCTTAAAAATATTGGTTTGATTTTTATCTCTGTCCAATATTTTCAGAGAGCCACATGAGCATTTTCTTGGACCCTTTTGGAGAAATTTTTATTTGGATCATTTTCAAAATGATTCTGAGGGTTTCACAGATCCCCATTTCAAGTTTCTGATGAAAGGGTAAACATGATGCAACACTCTAATGCATGACTAGCTAGGGTGTGACAACTCACCCCCACTCAAAAGAATCTCGTCCCGAGATTTGGGTTCCTCCGGGAAGAAGGCGGGATACTCAAGTCGAAGACGATCTTCCCTTTCCCAAGTTGCTTCATCCTCAGAATGATGAGACCACTGAACTTTGAGGAACTTGATGTTCTGACGTCGAGTGGTACGCTCGGCCTGATCGAGGATACGGATGGGGTACTCTCGATATGTAAGATTATCTTGGAGATCAAGTGTTTCGTGGTCCACTTCACGGATAGGATTCGAGAAGCAACGCCTGAGTTGAGAAACGTGGAAGACATCGTGGACTCTGGAGAGATGCGGAGGTAGTTCCAACTGGTAGGCAACTTCTCCTCGTTTGGCGAGAATGCGAAAAGGTCCAATGTAACGAGGAGCCAATTTGCCTTTGATACCGAAACGATGTGTTCCCTTCAGAGGGGTAACCCGAAGATAAGCCTTCTCGTCAACCTCGAAAGTCATAGCCTTATGTTTTCGGTCATATTGACTCTTTTGACGAGATTGGGCTGTTTTCAACTTTTCACGAACGATGCGAACTTGTTCTTCTGCTTCCTGAATCATGTCCGGGCCAAAGAATTGTCTTTCCCCGGTCTCTGACCAGTTAAGGGGTGTTCGACACCGTCGTCCATAGAGAACTTCAAAAGGGGCTTTACCCAAGCTAGATTGATAGCTGTTGTTATAAGCGAATTCGGCAAATGGAAGGCACTTCTCCCAATCCATTCCGAATGAGATAACAGAGGCTCGAAGCATGTCTTCTAGAATCTGGTTGACGCGTTCCACTTGACCACTCGACTGAGGGTGGAAGGCGGTGCTAAAGGAGAGACGGGTTCCCATAGCATTTTGGAAACTTTCCCAAAATCGAGAGGTGAAAAGACTTCCTCGATCCGAGTTGATTTCCAAAGGAACACCATGGAGGGACACTATTCGGGAGATGTATAAGTCTGCCAGCTGACTAGCGGTTATACTCTCACGAACAGGTAGGAAATGGGCTACTTTGGAAAGACGATCGACAACGACGAAGATAGCATTATTCCCTCTCCTGGTCCTGGGAAAACCGGTAATGAAATCCATACCAATTTTATCCCATTTCCATTCAGGAATAGCTAAGGGTTGAAGGGTGCCAGCAGGCCGTTGATGCTCTGCTTTTACACGACGACAGACGTCGCAATTTGCAATATACTGAGCAATCTCTCTCTTCATCCTAGTCCACCAGAACCTCTGGCGTAGGTCCTGATACATCTTAGTACTACCGGGATGAATGGTGAGAGGGGATTCATGAGCCTCCTTAAGGATCAACTGCCGTAGATGCTGGTTCTTGGGAACCACTAGACGGTTCTCAAAGTACACAACACCATGATCATTTGTGGAGAAACAACTAGCACCTCCGCTAGCAATGTTCTCTTTGATTTTAGATATTCCCTTATCTCGCTTTTGGGCAGCAATGATTTGAACCGTAAGAGTAGGTTTTGCTACCAAGGTGGAAAGAAATCCTTGAGGAACAATGTGAAGGTTAAGCTTACGAAATTCCTCATGGAGAAGCGGTTGACTTTGTTGTAACATCAGATTGTTACAATAAGATTTACGACTTAGCGCATCAGCCATGACGTTGGCTTTTCCTGGGGTGTAAGTTATTCCTAAGTCGAAATCTATGATCAACTCAACCCAACGTCTTTTCCTGAGGTTCAGATCCGGTTGGGTGAAAATGTACTTCAGACTTTGGTGATCAGTGAATATTTCGCAACGATTACCGAGGAGGTAATGTCGCCAAGTCTTAAGTGCATAGACTACGGCTGCAAGCTCTAGATCATGAGTAGGATAATTCTCCTCATGTGGGTGCAATTGCCGTGAAGCGTAAGCAATTACGTGTCGATCTTGCATGAGAATGCAACCTAGTCCTTGTCGCGAGGCGTCACAGTAGATAACAAAGTCCTTGGAGAAGTCTGGCGGTACCAGTACGGGAGCAGAAGTCAGGCGTCTTTTCAGTTCCTGAAAGTTGTGCTCACATTGTGGAGTCCACTCGAACTTCTTATCTTTCTTGAGGAGTTCAGTTAGAGGTTTAGCAACTTTGGAGAAGTTCTCGACAAAGCAACGACAATAGCTCGCTAAGCCCAGAAAACTCCGTACTTGCTTGACCGATTCAGGTGGAGTCCAATTAAGGACGGCTTGAACTCGCTCAGGGTTAACAGCAATACCTTTACCAGATATTACATGACCTAGATAGGTCACTTCTGGCAACCAGAATTCACATTTAGAAAATTTGGCATAAAGGCGATGCTCTCGAAGTTTCTTCAACACTAGCCTTAGATGTTCGGCATGTTCTTCCTCGTTTTTGGAGTAGATGAGTATATCATCGAGGTAAACTACAACGAATTTATCCAAGTACTCCATGAAGATTGAGTTCATTAACCGAGAAAAGGTGGCTGGAGCGTTGGTTAAACCGAAGGACATGACGGTGTACTCGTATTGGCCATAACGAGTAACAAAGGCTGTTTTAGGAATGTCCCCATTTCTGATTTTGATTTGATGGTAGCCCAACCTCAAATCCATCTTGGAGAAGACTGAGGATCCAGCGAGCTGATCGTACAGGTCGTTGATCCTGGGAAGCGGATATTTGTTCTTGATTGTGACCAAATTGACAGGTCGGTAATCTACAACCATCCGGTCCGTACCATCCTTCTTCTTGACGAAGAGAACGGGGCAAGCCCACGGAGATGAACTAGGTCGGATGAAACCCTTTTTCAAGGACTCATCGAGTTGTTTCTTAAGCTCGGCTAGTTCTAGGGGTGCCATCTTATAAGGTCTTCTAGCAATCGGAACGGTTCCTGGAATGAGGTCTATTACGAACTCAACATCCCTGTCAGGTGGAACACCTGGCAATTCCTCTGGAAAGACATCCGGGAAGTCACGGACTACCGGCACGTCCTCAAGGTCTAGCAAAGGGCTGGCGTTAAGAGAATATAATTGTCGCTTGGCTATTCGGGTCAAGACATTGACTATCTTCCCCGAAGGATGGGTGAGTTGAACAGTCCTAGAGAACCAATCAATTTTGGCTTGATGAGCTGACATCCAGTCCATACCCAGAATGATATTAATATCTGAAGATTTAAGGGCTATCAAAGACGCGAGGAAAACAAGTCTGTCGACTTGGATTTCATTTCCATGGCTTACTCTAGAAGTTTGCCACTTGGATCCCGGAGTTTGAATTACCATAGAGGTTGGCATGTCACCGAATGCGACGTTATGCAAGCGAGCATAGTTTTCAGATATAAAAGAATGAGAGGCTCCTATATCGAAAAGAACAGATGCCGGGTGGCAATTAACAAGAAGCGTACCGAGAACGACGTTGGGATCCTCTTGAGCTTCTTCGGCAGAGATACAGTTGACATGGCCACGTGAAGCGGTGACCGGCTTGGCGTGGAATATTTTTCCTGTCGGCTTGCCACGGCCAACAGCCTTAGCAAATTGATTGGGGTTGGTCTGGGGACACTCACGCATATAGTGACCAGATTCCCCACACTTGAAACAAGTCACGGAACTGGTACGTGGAGGAGCATTGTTAGTTGGACCCCCATAGGGCTTGGCCGGTGCAGACTGTTGAACAGGGCGAGGCGCCTGGAAAGATGGCCTCGGTGTGAACCTGGGTGGCAGGGCGGTGTTGGGCACCCACATGCGGCGCTTCTGAGGACCAGCACCGGATGAGGAACCCATGTCACGGCCATGCTTGCGTGTTGCGTCATAGTCAGTCTGACCAGTTTCAGCACTGATGGCTTTGTTGACAAGTTTCTGAAAAGATGTGCACTCATGCAGACGGAGGTCACGGCGAAGCTCAGGACTAAGGCCCTTACGGAACCTTGCTTGCTTCTTGGCATCGGTAGACACTTCCTCAGTTGCATATCGTGCGAGATTACCAAACTCCCTGCTGTAAACATCCACAGAAAGTCGGCCTTGGGTGAAACTGCAAAATTCTTCACGTTTACGGTCCATGAGACCCTCCGGAATGTGATGTTCACGGAAAGCCTCGCTGAATTCAGCCCAAGTAGTGACATGGCCCGCTGGGCACATAGCTCCAAAATTCTCCCACCATAGACGGGCGGGGCCTTCAAGATGATATGCAGCAAAGGTGACCTTGTCAGCCTCCGCTACCAGCGCGGAACGCAGTTTGTGAGCAATACTGCGAAGCCAGTCATCAGCGTCGAGAGGCTCGACGGAGTGGTGGAACGTGGG
Organism: Triticum aestivum; assembly: GCF_018294505.1. Lineage (NCBI taxonomy): Eukaryota > Viridiplantae > Streptophyta > Magnoliopsida > Poales > Poaceae > Triticum > Triticum aestivum. The sequence continues at coordinate 474,762,874 of NC_057804.1, forward strand.
TGGATGTAATTTGATAAAATCACTGAGTGACACCACGTTAGCCCTCTGATGGTGTGCTGTATTCTGTTCAATACGCTCCAACAAACGGTTGGTCTCCCGCTTGTTTCTCTCAGCTTCCATCATAACCTCGGCTAGTGAAGGAGGATGAGGCAGATTTTCATTTCTGCCTTCACTGCCTTCGGCCTGCTCTTGAGAAGCAGGGTTAGCGCGCGTGTTGACCATCCTAGGTAAACAAGACAATGATTTAGTCAGGATGATAAGATTCCGACATAGGATAAAAATGTAAGGAATAACTCAAAATGCAAGATGATCATCCGTATGACATGGTAGACACAGAAGCTGCTTCTTTATTCCATCGTCATACACACCATACAGGGTTTAGTACAAGACCAAACAAAGTACTATTACGGTGAAAAGAGGATTACATCTCATCGGAGGCATTCCAAGCTCCTATACATTATTTTTCTACACCTCGGAAAGAGTACAAACTAGGTCATATCCCACGAGTCACGCGGGACGATAGACGACACAGCTAGTGCGAACTAGTGATACTATCGCTAACTCAGACCGATCCGTAGTAGTCCTCGTAGAAGTCACCTCCATAGCCTGGAAGCTCAACATGATCATCCGGAAACAGACGATCTCGCGGAGCTTGTGGACCATAGGGGCTAGGATCAGGTCTTGGACCAACAGATGGTGGCCTGCGGGGACCGCGAGGTGGGGTGATGCCTCCTACATCACGCCAAACCATCACGTCTGGCAGAGCAGATCTCACAGGATAGAGATCGCGCATATCTGAATATCCAGCTTGCACCGCCGGTGCGAACCGAGTCAAAGTGGCCCAGTGGTCAGCACGGGTATTGAAGAGTTCTAACCTCAAGGCCCGATTTTCACGATCCTTATCCTCGAGCATCTCAGCAGTGGTGCGAGTCCGTGAATCCTCCTGAGTGGGGTCAGTATAGATAGCTTGGAGATACCCTTGTGCTCCCGGAAGTGATCCTGGCATATACCGGAAATCAGAGTCCCGAAATAGACCAGATCTGACTCGCATAATGGTCATCATAGAGTAGGCGGCGTCCTGCACAGCCATCTCAATAGTAACCCCGAGTCCATAGGAGCAGTGAAGAGGCTCGGTGGATCCAGGATAAGATGGAAATATCCTGACAGTGCAGAGATACTGGCTTTGATTAAAGTCTCGGAATTGCTCTTCGACCGTGTACTCGGGATACCAGCGGTATCCAGCCTCAGTCATTACCCTGACCAACTTGGCAGTATGGCCGGGTACATCTAGTCATCGAGTCAGGCGAACCACTTGATTGAGGTCGCGAGTGGCCATCTGAAAGCACAATCATAATGCAAAGGCATTAGAATTTCTAGCAAAATTTCGGCAGCATAACAGCTGTAAATGCTCAAAAAGGATTTTGAGACAGTTGACAAAGGATTTCGTACACACTCAGCATCATCAAATCAAAGTTCTGAAACCATTCTAACAACATAATGTGGTAGTAGAACTGAACTAGGCTTGTATCCATCAAACTTATAAGGTACTACTGATTAGTAACACGTGATCCTGATAGAGAGAATAGGTCCTAATTCCTTAACCCCCGGTGGAAGAATGGACTGACTCTGATCAGAATGTCATAAGATAAGGAGTAAAAAGAGCCTTACGTCCCAACCCACAAACAATTCCCCTACATATAACTAAAGAATTTCTAGACTCAACATCGACCAGTTTGTCTTGGAGAACCTACAGGCAGTCCGGCTCTGATGCCAACGCTGTCAGGACCCCGACTCGATGTCACATGGATCTAGCCGGTAACACCTCATATCGCTTTGCGGCCTCCCGCACGGTATCCCCACGGGTGTCGCCTTACCTTTGCCCGGGACCGTTTGCGCCTTTTGGCTCACGTATATGATAGTGTCGCTAGCATCCATATGATAAAGAGCCCGGGCTGACATGACTAGTCGTAAACCCAAAGTGGCACAGACTTACAGGGACAGGCATCTATGACCCAGCTTCGAACGTGTCGGTCATCAGCAAGTGGGTTCGGGCTGTAGCACTGGGCTAGCAGGACTCCGGTAAACCGGGCTGTAGCGGGCTAACAGGACTCCGGTACTCAAAGCGTGACATTTCCCCGAAGGGACAGACACAAGAACGAAGAAGGACACATGCCGGCCAGCCTAAGTGTTCCAGAGCAGTAGCAAGCTACCATGGCTCAGCGGTAACACTAGGAGACATTTCCCGGTAAGAGAGGCTACTAAAGATAAACAACTAGATAGTCAGATCCCACACATACCAAGCATTTCAATCATGCACACAATATGCTCGATATGTGCAAATACAACGAAGCATCACAACATGACTCTACGACATAAGTACTTTATTTAAGGCTCAGGGAGCCATACATAACATACACAAAGGTACGGGTCTCACGACCCAACATACAAGTCATACAGTCATACAAACCAGTAGCGGAAGTAACTTGTCTGAGTACAGACAACTAGTAAAATAAAAGAGGCTTGGGAAGCCTAGCTATACTACAAGGTCCTTCACAAGCTCAGGGTCACCACCTGGGTCTTTAGCCTACTCGTTGATGTCAACGTCTACATAGAACCCATCAGAAGGGGTTGCAGCGTCTTCTGTAAAATGTAGATTATAGCAACATGAGTACAAAGGTACTCAGCAAGACTTACATCAGATCCTATATACATGCATATTATCAAGAAGGGTTGGTGGAGTTATTGCAGCAAGCCAGCTTTGACTCTTGGCTAGACTATCCTACGATACTCCAACTTGAAATGGTTTTGCGCACACGAGTCCACTACTCACCACTTCAATACACTACCGAGGATCCACCTCCGTCTTCCTACGGAAGAGCCATCCTCGGCACTCACACTTATCTTGAGGCTTTTAGCAGTTTCCATTTACTTGTCTATGAACTGTATAGGCAACCAACTAGTCCTTTACCGCGGACGCGACTATTCGAATAGATTATGATAACCCTGCAGGGGTGTACTTCTTCATACATGTTTCCACCACTTAGCGTCTGCACACGACATGTGCTCGGCAGACTTCAAGCGAAAGCCGACGTGGGTGTAGACCACGACCTACCTAAACACTTAAGCCTCTAGTCCAGGTTTATCGCCTATTCAGGTTCCATCCGCAGGGAGTCCGACCGAGGTTTCCCATACGGCCCCGAACGATGTGAACAGGGTTCCCGAGATACCTAACGGGTATTCGGTACACCGTGCCACGTACCTACCGCATCACAGCCCACCCCTACGGTCAGCACTGTCCACGGCCTCCAGTAGGCTACAAACACCAGAAACTACTTGCAACTCCTGGACAGAGAGCTAGGGTGAATAAGAAGTCGAGCGGGGTCATATTTCAGGGCCCAATGCATGGTAGTAGCTGTATCTTAAATCACACATACAGATCTCAGTGCTTAAGATCGGCTTCAATGAAACAACCCACCATGTACTCCTACATGGCCTCTCATCGATACCTTTACCAAATCGTGTTCACCACACCACTCTCATTCCCGACATAATCATTTCACTCTAGCCATCACCCAGATGAACCAGACCTGACACAACTCTAAGCATAGCAGGCATAGCAAGGTAGGAACAACACATACATATGGCTCAATCAACTCCTACACATGCTAGTGGGTTTCATCTAGTTACTGTGGCAATGACAGGTCATGCAGAGGAAATGGGTTCAACTACCGTAGCACACAGCAGTTTGAAACGCGTTGTCTTAATGCAGTAAAAGAGATCAGGAGCGAGAACATGGGATTGTATCGATATGATCAAATGGTTGGTTGCTTGCCTGATGGTTCGATGCACTGATACGGTTCTTCGTTAGGGTAATCACGGTACTCCTTGGAGGCAGAACCTGTCGCAAAGGACACCGATACACAACCATCACCAAACAATGTGCAACAATATGATGCATGCATGAAACATGGCAATATGAGTGTGTTGGGCTAATGCAACTAAAACCAGAAGGGTTTGAACAAATTTGAATCAAGGATTCAAATTTCAAATTCAAATATGGCCTTTTAAAGTCCTTTTCCTTGTTCTGCTTAAAACATCAATTTAACTTGTTTGATCATGCATGAAAATAGTACAGATGGATAGATTGGATTTTTCTGATCATTTTTCATATATAATTTGTCCAATTTGGAGTTACAGAATAAAAGTTATGAATTTTTGAAGTTTAAATAATATTCTGGAATTTCCTGATTTAAATTAAATCCTGAAATTATAATTATTGCGCCAGCATGACGTCAGCATGACGTCAGTGGTCAACTGCGGCTGGCTGAGGTCAAACCTGACGTGTGGGGCCCACACGTCAGTGACAGGGGGGTTAAACAGGGTTAGTTTAATCCTAATTAGGGGTTAGTGGCGCTGGGGCCCACTGGTCAGTGTCAGGGGGTTAACTAACAGTGGTTAGCGCTAATGATGTCCACCTGGCCGACGGGGCCCACGCGTCAGTGACCCTGGGGGGTCAAACCCCAGGTCGGACAAGTCAAACCCCACCGGCGACATGACGCCGGCGAGGTCCGAGACGGCGGCGTGATGCGGGGTCGCGCTACAGGGCACGGGCGAGGCTGTGCTTGGGCTCGTTGGAGAGCCCTTGCTCCCGCGCGTCGAACGGTGGTGGTGGCCGAGCCTGGGGTGGCCGGTACCGTCGACGGCGAGCTCGTGAGCGGCGGCCGGAGTTCGGGTGCGGTCGGAGTCGGCGTTGCAGGGTGTTTGGGGAGGCGTTGGTGCGTGCTGCGTGCTCTTAGTGAGGCGTGGAGCACGATAGTGTGCTCGGTTGGGCGCTACGGTGACCGTGGCCACGACGGTGACATCGCCGGCGGCGTGGAGCTCTCGGCCAAGGTGGGGCTAAGGCCTAGAGGTCGAAAGAGACCAGGGGAGAAGGGGGAAACGACTCGGGGGCTCACCGCGGTTGCAGTGGGCGTCGAAGCGGGCTCGGAGACGCGCTGGAGACGGCGAATTCGACGGCGATGATGGTCGGAGCCCGAAGAGGGGAACGGCGACGTGGCGGCGATGCAGGGCTTCCGGAGGCCCGTGGAGCGGTGGGGAGGAAGAGGGGGTTGTGGCGGAGCTTCTGAGGTAGTCGGGGGAGCGAGGGGTGGCCGGAGACGGCTGCTATGGCGAACGGCGGCGACGGTGGTGTTCGGCCGTGTGAGAGAGAGAGCGAGGGAGAGGAGGGAAGAGCCGAGGGCGAGTGAGAGAGAGCAGGGGGGAGGCGTGGCGTCGTCCGGGGCATCGAGCGAGGAGGGGAGGGCAGGCAAGCAGGGAGAGAGGTGGCGTGGCGCGGTGGCGCGCGCGCGCGCCGGCCACACTCCCCTCCCTCTGTCGAGGATGAAGACGACAGAGGAGGGAGGCGGGCTGGGCCGCCTGCTGGCTGGGCCGGCCAGCTGGCTGGGCCGCACAGGGAGGAGCCCAGGTAAGTTTCTCCCTTTGTTTATTTTTCTGTTTTCAAATTTCTGACATTTGTTTTGATTTAAAAAAAATATTAAATCATTTATTTAACTTATGCCAATTTTTGCAGGAGCTAGATATATTATTCCAGAGCTCCTGTATAAATGGCATAATATTTGGACATATATTAATATATATAATTAATATATTTCCAAAGCAAATATTTATGCATTAATTCCAAAAGCCCAAAATAAATACCTATGAGCTCTTAAAAATATTGGTTTGATTTTTATCTCTGTCCAATATTTTCATAGAGCCACATGAGCATTTTCTTGGACCCTTTTGGAGAAATTTTTATTTGGATCATTTTCAAAATGATTCTGAGGGTTTCACAGATCCCCATTTCAAGTTTCTGATGAAAGAGTAAACATGATGCAACACTCTAATGCATGACTAGCTAGGGTGTGACATATAGGCTCTAGGCACTTGTAGGAGTAGTTGCTACCAATCTTGTTTAGTTTTATTCACTTTTATTTTGAAGTTACTAAAATTTCAGAATTATTTCAGAAAAAGAAATATTCTTAGGAGAATGTACCAAGGTGGTTCCTTGGTGAAGAAAGGGCCCAGGATTGCTATACGTGAGCAATATGTTGAATTGCCGAGGAACGCTGATGTACGAGCTTGTGAGTGGCCATCCGATGATTTTATGGTCAAAGCCGGCTGTAAGGAGGAATTTGACGCATATGTGCGTAATGCCGAGTTGGAGGACTTCTTACAAGATAAGTGTCCGCAGTACTATAATTGACCGATTCCTTTGTGCAGAGGTTTAAATATAACTGTACGCGTAATTCTCCCAGTTCCTATTTGATATTTATGATACATCTTATTGTTGGGGAACGTAGGAATTTCAAAAAAAATTCCTACGTACACGCAAGATCATGGTGATGGCATAGCAACGAGAGGGGAGAGTGTTGTCCACGTACCCTCGTAGACCGTAAGCGGAAGTGTTATGACAATGCGGTTGATGTAGTCGTACGTCTTCACGATCCGACTAATCCAAGTACCGAACGTACGGCACCTCCGAGTTCAGCACACGTTCAGCTCGATGACGATCCCCGGGCTCCGATCCAGCAAAGCTTCGGGGATGAGTTCCGTCAGCACGACGGCGTGGTGACGATGATGATGCTCTACCGGCGCAGGGCTTCGCCTAAACTCCGCGACGATATGACCGAGGTGGAATATGGTGGAGGGGGCACCGCACACGGCTAAGGAACGATCCGTAGATCAACTTGTGTCGTTGTGCCTAGAGGTGCCCCCCTGCCCCCGTATATAAAGGAGCAAGGGGGGGGAGGAGGCCGACCCTAGGAGGGGGCGCGCCAAGGGGAGTCCTACTCCCATCGGGAGTAGGACTCCCTCCTTCCTTGTTGGAGTAGAAGGGGGAAAGAGGGGGAGAGGAGGAAGGAAAAGGGGGCCGCACCCCTTGTCCAATTCGGACCAGAGGGGGGCTGCGCGCCTCCTTCCTTTCGGCCTCTCTCCTTTATTCCCGTATGGCCCAATAAGGCCCATATACTCCCCGGCGAATTCCCGTAACTCTCCGGTACTCCGAAAAATACACGAATCACTCGGAACCTTTCCGAACTCCGAATATAGTCGTCCAATATATCGATATTTACGTCTCGACCATTTCGAGACTCCTCGTCATGTCCCCGATCTCATCCGGGACTCCGAACTCCTTCGGTACATCAAAACTCATAAACTCATAATATAACTGTCATCGAAACCTTAAGCATGCGGACCCTACGGGTTCGAGAACTATGTAGACATGACCTAGAACTATTTTTGGTCAATAACCAATAGCGGAACCTGGATGCCCATATTGTCTCCTACATATTCTACAAAGATCTTTATCGGTCAAACCGCATAACAACATACTTTGTTCCCTTTGTCATCGGTATGTTACTTGCCCAAGATTCGATCGTCGGTATCCAATACCTAGTTCAATCTCGTTACCGGCAAGTCTCTTTACTCGTTACATAATGCATCATCCCGCAACTAACTTATTAGTCACATTGCTTGCAAGGCTTATAGTGATGTGCATTACCGAGAGGGCCCAGAGATACCTCTCCGACAATCGGAGTGACAAAACCTAATCTCGAAATACGCCAACCCAACATGTACCTTTGGAGACACCTGTAGTACTCCTTTATAATAACCCAGTTACGTTGTGACGTTTGGTAGCACCCAAAGTGTTCCTCTGGTAAATGGGAGTGGCATAATCTCATAGTTACAGGAACATGTATAAGTCATGAAGAAAGCAATAGCAACATACTAAACGATCAAGTGCTAGGCTAACGGAATGGGTCATGTCAATCACATCATTCTCCTAATGATGTGATCCCATTAATCAAATGACAACACATGTCTATGGTTAGGAAACATAACCATCTTTGATTAATGAGCTAGTCAAGTAGAGGCATACTAGTGACTATATGTCTTTCTATGTATTCACACATGTATCATGTTTCCGGTTAATACAATTCTAGCATGAATAATAAACATTTATCATGAAATAAGGAAATAAATAATAACTTTATTATTGCCTCTAGGGCATATTTCCTTCAGTCTCCCACTTGCACTAGAGTCAATAATCTAGTTCACATCGTTATGTGATTTAACACCAATATTCACATCTGCATGTGTTTAATACCCATAGTTCACATCATCATGTGATCAACACCCAAAGGGTTTACAAGAGTCAGTAATCTAGTTCACATCGCTATGTGATTAACACCCAAAAGAGTACTAAGGTATGATCAGGTTTTGCTCGTGAGAGAAGCTTAGTCAGCGGGTCTGTCATATTCAGAGCCGTATGTATTTTGCAAATATTCTATGTCCACAATGCTCTGCACGGAGCTACTCTAGCTAATTGCTCCCACTTTCAATATGTATCCAGATTGAGACTTAGAGTCATCTGGATTGGTGTAAAAGCTTGCATCATTGTAACTTTTACGACGGGCTCTTTTATCATCTCCATAATCGAGAAACATCTCCTTAGTCCTCACTAAGGATATTCTTGACCCATGTCCAGTGATCTACTTATTAGATCAAAATTGTATTCCTTTGCCAAACACAGAGCAAGGTATACAATAGGTCTGGTTCACAGCATAGCATACTTTATAGAACCTATGACTGAGGCATAGGGAATGACTTTTTATTCTCTTTCTATTTTCTGCAATGGTCGGGTCTTGAGTCTTACTCAACTTCACACGTTGTAACACAGGCAAGAACTCCTTCTTTGACTGTTCCATTTTGAACTATTTCAAAAATTTATCAAGGTATGTACTCATTGAAAAATCTTATCAAGCGTCTTGGTCTATCTATATAGATCTTGATGCTCAATGTGTAAGCAGCTTCACCGAGGTCTTGCTTTGAAAAACTTTTATTCAAGTATCCTTTCATGCTATCCATAATTTTCATATCATTTCCAATTAACAATATGTCATCCACATATAATATTAGAAATGCTACAGAGCTCCCACTCACTTTCTTGCAAATAGAGGCTTCTTCAAAAGTCTGTATAAAACCATATGCTTTGATCAACTCATCAAAGCATATATTCCAACTCCGAGATGCTTGCACCAGTCCATAGATGGAACGCTGTCGCTTGCACAATTTGTTAGCACCTTTAGGATTGACAAAACCTTCTGGTTGCATCATATACAACTCTTCTTTAAGAAAACCATTAAGGAATGCAGTTTTGTTTATCCATTTGCCAGATTTCATAAAATGCGGCAATTGCTAACATGATTCAGACAGTCTTAAGCATAGATACGAGTGAAAAACTCTCATCGTAGTCAACACCTTGAACTTGTCGAAAACCTTTTGCGACAATTCTAGCTTTGTAGATAGTAACACTATCAGCGTCTGTCTTCCTCTTGAAGATCCATTTAATCTCAATGTCTCGCCGATCATTGGGCAAGTCAATCAAAGTCCATACTTTGTTTTCATACATGGATCTTATTTCAGATCTCATGGCCTCAAGCCATTTTGCGGAATCTGGGCTCATCATCGCTTCCTCATAGTTCGTAGGTTCATCATGGTTTAGTAACATGACTTCCAGAACAGGATTACCGTACCACTCTGGTGCGGACCATACTCTAGAAGACCTACGAGTTTTTGTAGTAACTTGATCCGAAGTTTCATGATCATCATCATTAACTTCCTCACTAATCGGTGTAGGCGTCACTAGAACTGATTTCTGTGATGAGCTACTTTCCAATTTGGGAGAAGGTACAATTACCTTATCAAGTTCTACTTTCCTCCCACTCACTTCTTTCGAGAGAAACTCCTTCTCTAGAAAGGATCCATTCTTAGCAACGAATGTTTTGCCTTCGGATCTGTGATAGAAGGTGTACCCAACAGTTTCCTTTGGGTATTCTATGAAGACGCACTTCTCCGATTTTGGTTCGAGCTTATCAGGTTGAAACTTTTTCACATAAGCATCGCAGCCCCAAACTTTTAAGAAACGACAACTTTGGTTTCTCACCAAACCACAGTTCATAAGGCGTCGTCTCAACGGATTTTGATGGTGCCCTTTTTAACGTGAATGTAGGTGTCTCTAATGCATAACCCCAAAACAATAGTGGTAAATCAGTAAGAGACATCATAGGTCGCACCATATCTAGTAAAGTACGATTACGACGTTCGGACACACCATTACATTGTGGTGTTCCAGATGGCGTGAGTTGCGAAACTATTTCACATTGTTTCAAATGAAGACCAAACTCATAACTCAAATATTCATCTCCACGATCAGATCGTAGAAACTTTATTTTTCTTGTTACGATGATTTTTCCACTTCACTCTGAAATTCTTTGAACTTTTCAACTATTTCAGACTTATGTTTCATCAAGTAGATATACCCATATCTGCTATCATTTGTGAAGGTTAGAAAATAACGATACTTGCCACGAGCCTTAACACTCATCAGATCGCATACATCGGTATGTATTATTTCCAATAAGTCAGTAGCTCGTTCCATTGTTCTGGAGAACGGAGTTTTAGTCATCTTGCCCAAAAGGCACGGTTCGCAAGCATCAAATGATTCATAACCAAGTGCTTCCAAAAATCCATCTTTATGGAGTTTCTTCATGCACTTTACACCGATATGACCCAAACGGCAGTGTCACAAATAAGTTGCACTATCATTATTAACTTTGCATCTTTTGGCATCAATATTATGAATATGTGTATCACTACGATCGAGATCCAACAAACTATTTTCATTGGGTGTATAACCATCAAAGGTCTTATTCATGTAAACAGAATAACAATTATTCTCTGACTTTAAATGAATAACCGTATTGCAATAAACATGATCAAATCATATTCATGCTCAACGCAAACGCCAAATAACATTTATTTAGGTTTAACACTAACCCCGAAAGTATAGGGAGTGTGCGATGATGATCATATCAATCTTGGAACTACTTCCAACACTCGTCGTCACTTCCCCTTCAACTAGTCTTTGTTTATTCTGTAAGTCCTGTTTCGAGTTACTAATCTTAGCAACCGAACAAGTATCAAATACTCAGGAGCTACTATAAACACTAGTAAGGTACACATCAATAACCTATATATCAAATATACCCTTGTTCACTTTGCCATCCTTCTTATCCACCAAATATTCGGGGCATTTCCGCTTCCAGTGACCATTTCCTTTGCAGTGTAAGCACTGAGTTTCAGGCTTTGGTCCAGCTTTGGGCTTCTTCATGGGAGTGACTACTTGCTTGCCATTCTACTTGAAGTTCCCTTTCTTTTCCTTTGCCCTTTTCTTGAAACTAGTGGTCTTGTCAATCATCAACACTTGATGCCCTTTCTTGATTTCTACCTTCATCGATACGAAGAGCTCGGGAATTGTTTTCGTCATCCCTTGCATACTATAGTTCATCACGAAGTTCTAGTAACTTAGTGATGGTGACTAGAGAATTCTGTCAATCACTATCTTATCTGGAAGATTAACTCCCACTTGATTCAAGTGATTGAAGTACCTAGACAATCTGAGCACATGCTTACTAGTTGAGCGATTCTCCTCCATCTTTTTGCTATAGAACTTGTTGGAGACTTCATATCTCTCAACTCGGGTATTTGCTTGAAATATTAACTTCAATTCCTGGAACATCTCATATGGTCCATGACGTTCAAAACATCTTTGAAGTCCCGATTCTAAGCCGTTAAGCATGGTGCACTAAACTATCAAGTAGTCATCGTATTGAGCTAGCCAAACGTTCATAATGTCTGCGTCTGCTCCTGCAATAGGTCTATCACCTAGCGGTTCATTAAGGACATAATTCTTCCGTGCAGCAATGAGGATAAACCTCAGATCACGGATCCAATCTGCATCATTGCTACTAACATCTTTCAACACAATTTTCTCTAGGAACATATCAAAATAAACATATAAAAGCAACAACGCAAGCTATTGATCTACAACCTAATTTGCAAAATACTACCAGGACTAAGTTCATGATAAATTTAAGTTCAATTAATCATATTACTTAAGAACTCCCACTTAGATAGACATCCCTCTAATCCTCTAAGTGATTATGTGATCCATATCAACTACACCATGTTCGATCGTCACGTGAGATGGAGTAGTTTCAACGGTGAACATCAATATGTTGATCATATCTACTATATGATTCACGCTCGACCTTTCAGTCTCCGTGTTCCGAGGCCATATCTGTATATGCTAGGCTCGTCAAGTTTAACTTGAGTATTCCGCGTGTGCAACTATTTTGCACCCGTTGTATTTGAACGTAGAGCCTATCACACCCGATCATCACGTGGTGTCTCAGCACGAAGAACTTTCGCAACGGTGCATACTCAGGGAGAACACTTCTTGATAATTAGTGAGAGATCATCTTAAAATGCTACCGTCAAACAAAACAGAATAAGATCTATAAGAGATAAACATCATATGCAATCAAAATATGTGGCATGATATGGCCATGATCATCTTGCGCCTTTGATCTCCATCTCCAAAGTACTGTCATGATCTTTATCGTTACCAGCACGACACCATGATCTTCATCATCTTGATCTATATCAATGTGTCGTTACATGGTCGTCTCGCCAACTATTGCTCTTGCAACTATTGCTATCGCATAGCGATAAAGTAAAGCAATTATTTGGCACTTGCATCCTATGCAACAAAGAGACAACCATAGGGCTTCTGCCAGTTGTTGATAACTTCAACAAAACATGATCATCTCATACAATAACTTATATCTCATCACGTCTTGACCATATCACATCACAACATGCCCTGCAAAAACAAGTTAGACGTCCTCTACTTTGTTGTTGCAAATTTTACGTGGCTGCTACGGGCTGAGCAAGAACCGTTCTTACCTACGCATCAAAACCACAATGATAGTTCGTCAAGTTGGTGCTGTTTTAACCTTCGCAAGGACCAGGCGTAGCCACACTCGGTTCAACTAAAGTTGGAGAAACAGACACCCGCTAGTCACCTGTATGCATAGCACGGCGGTAAAACCAGTCTCGCGTAAGCGTACGCGTAATGTCGGTCCGGGCCGCTTCATCCAACAATACCGCTGAACCAAAGTATGACATGCTGGTAAGCAGTATGACTTGTATCGCCCACAACTCACTTGTGTTCTACTCGTGCATATAACATCAACGCATAAAACCTAGGCTCTGATACCACTGTTGGGGAACGTAGTAATTTCAAAAAAAATCCTACGTACATGCAAGATCATGGTGATGGCATAGCAACGAGAGGGGAGAGTGTTGTGCATGTACCCTCGTAGACTATAAGCAGAAGCGTTATGACAACGCGGTTGATGTAGTCGTACGTCTTCATGATCCGACCGATCCAAGTACCGAACGTACGGCACCTCCGAGTTCAGCACACGTTCAGCTCGATGACGATCCCCGGGCTCCGATCTAGCAAAGCTTCGGGGATGAGTTCCGTCAGCACGACGGCATGGTGATGATGATGATGCTCGACCGGCGCAGGGCTTCGCCTAAACTCCGCGACGATATGACCGAGGTGAAATATGGTGGAGGGGGGCACCGCACACGGCTAAGGAACGATCCGTAGATCAACTTGTGTTGTTGTCCCTAGAGGTGCCCCCCTGCCCCCGTATATAAAGGAGCAAGGGGGCGAGGAGGCCGGCCCTAGGAGGGGGCGCGCCAAGGGGAGTCCTACTCCCATCGGGAGTAGGACCCCCTCCTTCCTTGTTGGAGTAGGAGAAGGGGGAAAGAGGGGGAGAGGAGGAAGGAAAAGGGGGCCGCACCCCTTGTCCAATTCGGACCAGAGGGGGGCTGCGCGCCTCCTTCCTTTCGGCCTCTCTCCTCTATTCCCGTATGGCCCAATAAGGCCCATATACTCCCCGGCAAATTCCCGTAACTCTCTGGTACTCCGAAAAATAACCGAATCACTCGGAACCTTTCCGAACTCCGAATATAGTCGTCCAATATATCGATCTATACGTCTCGACCATTTCGAGACTCCTCGTCATGTCCCCGATCTCATCCGGGACTCCGAACTCCTTCGGTACATCAAAACTCATAAACTCATAATATAACTGTCATCGAAACCTTAAGCGTGCGGACCCTACGGGTTCGAGAACTATGTAGACATGACCTAGAACTATTCTTGGTAAATAACCAATAGCGGAACCTGGATGCCCATATTGGCTCCTACATATTCTACGAATATCTTTATCGGTCAAACCGCATAACAACATACTTTGTTCCCTTTGTCATCCGTATGTTACTTGCCCGAGATTCGATCGTCGGTATCCAATACCTAGTTGAATCTCGTTACCGGCAAGTCTCTTTACTCGTTACATAATGCATCATCCCGCAACTAACTTATTAGTCACATTGCTTGCAAGGCTTATAGTGATGTGCATTACCGAGAGGGCCCAGAGATACCTCTCCGACAATCGGAGTGACAAAACCTAATCTCGAAATACGCCAACCCAACATGTACCTTTGGAGACACCTGTAGTACTCCTTTATAATCACCCAGTTACATTGTGACGTTTGGTAGCACCCAAAGTGTTCCTCCGGTAAACGGGAGTGGCATAATCTCATAGTTACAGGAACATGTATAAGTCATGAAGAAAGCAATAGCAACATACTAAACGATCAAGTGCTAGGCTAACGGAATGGGTCATGTCAATCACATCATTCTCCTAATGATGTGATCCCATTAATCAAATGACAACACATGTCTATGGTTAGGAAACATAACCATCTTTTATTAATGAGCTTGTCAAGTAGAGGCATACTAGTGACTATATGTTTGTCTATGTATTCACACATGTATCATGTTTCCGGTTAATACAATTCTAGCATGAATAATAAACATTTATCATGAAATAAGGAAATAAATAATAACTTTATTATTACCTCTAGGGCATATTTCCTTCACTTATACCATGGACTTAGAGGATTTTACAACTGCTTGCAAACTCCCATAGTGGGGTAATATTAATGATCCTCACAAATCTGAATTTAGAGATTTCCTTGCTAGTATTACTGTGGGAGAATCTACGGACATAGCACAAGCTACCATAGGGAGCATTCATTTTCCTGCTATACATTATTTTGCTCTCTTCATTGGTAGATGTATTAATGGAAAGGATGAAGCATGTCAAATGTGTGTCCCTGATGTGAGTATCCTCAAGAGTGTTGTGATAGGTTATAAAGGTTATAACTTGGGGGTAATAGTTGCACGTAGGTTGCAAAATAATAGTAGAAAGGGAAATTTATTTGGAGGAATTTATGCAACCCGTGTGGCTAATTATCTTGATATAGCCCCACGAGAGGGAGATACGATAATATCTCCTGTTTATTTGGATTATGAATCTATGGTCAGTCATCAATTTCTTGGGAGGAGTGATCAATTCCTCCAATATCGACTAACCTATGACAGACGCAACATCGTCCATGTTACTCTTCCTGCTCCCTACCTTTTTGATTATCAGGCAAAAGGAAGATATGTTGTTACCAGAGAGGAAGCAGCTGAACATGAGAGGAGAGCGGAGGCAGCTCGCTAACATGCTACAGCTCAGGAGGCGGTTGCCGCTGCATCTCAGTACGACCCTAGTTTCACTTATGGATATCAGCCAGGCAGTCCCTGGTATTATACCAACTTAGGCCAAAAGCCTAAGCTTGGGGGAGTACGTATTTCTCACCGACTTTACATTCATGTTCACACACTAGTCGTCGGTGCTCATACTCTTTCATTGTATTATCCATGTTAGTTTAAAATTCCTTTTTCTAGTTTTCTTCTTTTGTGTTTGATAAACCTTGAGAAAAACCAAAAAAAATAGTTAGTTTAATTTCCATGCTTGTATTAGAAATTAAAATGAAAAACCCAAAAAGATTTCTTGTTCTTCTTTTACTTGTTGGGAGCTTTCTCGTGTAAATAGTTTTATTTTCTCTTCTTTCCTTTGGGGGTAGAGAAGACCATATTGAAAATGTTTAGTGGCTCTCATATGCATGATTGTTTATTTAATTTAGAGCCCAAATTATTTGTCTTCTCTCTTGAGTTGAATGCTTGCAGATTCCAGCTTAGTCCAATGCATGTGCACTATTATTATTATACACATCATTCGGTCGTGCAAGTGAAAGGAAATAATGACGATATATGATGGACTTATTGAGATGAGAAAAGCTGGTATGAACTCGACCTCTCTTGTTTTTGTAAATATGATGAGTTCATTGTTCCTGATTCAGCTTATTATGAAGTAAACATATTTGCAATATCATTTAGAGATTATAGTTGCTTCTGCCATGCTTGATTAGCTTTGAGTTATAATGGTTTACCTTGCGTGCCAACATGCTATTAGAATGATTATGATGGGGTATGATGGGATGGTATCCTCCTTTGAATGAATTGAGTGACTCGACTTGGCACATGTTCACGCATGTAGTTGAAACAAAATCAACATAGCCTTCATGATATTTATGTTCATGGTGGATTATATCCTACTCATGTTTGTATTCGGTGTGAATTAGTTATAATGCATGTTTATGACTGTTGTCGCTCTCTCAGTTGGTCACTTCCTAGTCTTTTGCTAGCCTTCACCTGTACTAAGCGGGAATACTGCTTGTGCATCCAAACTCCTTAAAAACCCCAAAGTTGTTCCATATGAGTCCACCATACCTTCCTATATGCGGTATTTTACCTGCCGTTCCAAGTAAATTTGTATGTGCCAAACTCTAAACCTTCAAATGAAATTCTGTTTTGTATGCTCTAGCCGCTCATGTTTCCACTAGGGCTGCCTATATCTTCCATGCTAGGTGGGTTATTCTCAGAGGAGTGGACTCCGCTCCTCATTCACGAGAAAGGGCCGGTAACCGGGATGCCCAGTCCCATGATCCAAAAAGATCAAAGCAAATCAAAATAATTAAACAAAACTCCCCCAGGGCTGTTGTTAGTTAGAGGCACTCGTTGTTCGAGCAAGCCATGGATTGATGCTTGTTGGTGGTTGGGGGAGTATAAACTTTTACCATTATTCGTGGGAACTGCCTATAATGCATGTAGTATGGAAGATACAACCATCTCATAGTTGCTGCGTTGACAGCGAAAGTATGCCGCTCAAAATGTTATTCAATCTATATTTTAAATTGAGCTCTGGCACCTCTACAAATCCTTGCTTCCCTCTGCGAAGGGCCTATCTATTTACTTTTATGTTGAGTCATCACCCTTCTTATTAAAAAGCACCCGCTGGAGAGCACACTGTCATTTGCATTCATTATTATTGGTTTACATTGGGTATGACTTGACTGTATCTCTTTTACCATGAATTACAATGTTTAGTCAGTCCTTGATCTTTAAAGGTGCTCTGCATTTATGTTTTGCGGTCTCAGAAACGGCTAGCGAGATACCATTTTGTTATATCATGTTATGATTGTTTTGAGAAAGTGTGTCATCCGAGTTTTATTATTATGGCTCGCTAGCTGATTATGCCATTGATATGAGTAATGGTGAGACCTGAGTGTTATTGTGAGTATGGTTAGTTTATAATATTGTTGAAACCTGAATGATGGCTTTGCATGTTTACAACAAGAAGAGCAAATAGAGTTCGTAAAAGTTATTCTTTATCACTTTCAGTTTATCAACTGAATTGCTTGAGGACAAGCAAAGATTTAAGCTTGGGGGAGTTGATACGTCTCCAACGTATCTACTTTTCGAAACACTTTTGCCCTTGTTTTGGACTCTAACTTGCATGATTTGAATGAAGCTAACCGGACTGACGCTGTTTTCAGCAGAATTACCATTATGTTGTTTCATGTGTAGAAAACAAAAGTTCTCGGAATGACCTGAAAATCATCGGAGACAAGTTTCAGAAAATATAAAAAATCATCGCAAAAGATGAAGACTAGGGGCCCCACACCCTGTCCATGAGGGTGGGGGGAGCCCCCCCCTATAGGGCGCGCCCCTATCTCGTGGGCCCCCTGAGGCTCCGCCGACCTCAACTCCAACTCCATATATTCCGTCTCGCGGAGAAAAAATCAGAGAGAAAGTTTCATCGCGTTTTACGATACGGAGCCGCCACCAAGCCCTAATCTCTCTCGGGAGGGCTGATCTGGAGTCCGTTCGGGGCTCCGGAGAGGGGGATTTGTCATTGTCATCATCATCAACCATCCTCCATCACCAATTTCATGATGCTCACCGCCGTGCGTGAGTAATTCCATCGTAGGCTTGCTGGACGGTGATGGGTTGGATGAGATTTATCATGTAATCAAGTTAGTTTTGTTAGGGTTTGATCCCTAGTATCCACTATGTTCTGAGATTGATGTTGCTATGACTTTGCTATGCTTAATGCTTGTCACTAGGGCCTGAGTGCCATGATTTCAGATCTGAACCTATTATGTTTTCATCAATATATGTGTGTTCTTGATCCTATCTTGCAAGTCTATAGTCACCTATTATGTGTTATGATCCGACAACCCCGAAGTTACAATAATCGGGATACTTCTCGGTGATGACCGTAGTTTGAGGAGTTCATGTATTCACCATGTGTTCATGCTTTGGTCCGGTTCTCTATTAAAAGGAGGCCTTAATATCCCTTAGTTTCCACTAGGACCCCGCTGCCACGGGAGGGTAGGACAAAAGATGTCATGCAAGTTCTTTTCCATAAGCACGTATGACTATATTCGGAATACATGCCTACATTACATTGATGAATTGGAGCTAGTGCTGTGTCACCCTGTGTTATAGCTATTACATGAGGAATCGCATCCGACATAATTATCCATCACTGATCCATTGCCTACGAGCTTTTCATATATTGTGCTTCGCTTATTTACTTTTCTGTTACTACTGTTACAATCACTACAAAACACCAAAAATATTGCTATTACTATCTTTACCTTTTACCACCGTTACCATTACTATCATATTACTTTTCTACTAAGTACCTTGCAGCAGATACTAAGTTATCCAGGTGTGGTTCAATTGAAAACTCAACTGCTAATACTCAAGAATATTCTTTGGCTCCCCTTGTGTCGAATCAATAAATTTGGGTTGAATACTTTACCCTCGAAAGCTGTTGCGATCCCCTACACTTGTGGGTCATCATTCATCCAGAGGCAACACCACGAGGTCCTATTCATCCACCCCCACCAGGAATTGTTCATCCAAACACCCCCAGCAACGCTCACTGTTCATCCAGAGGCAACATCAATCAGCTTCAGTTACCAGCAATAGAGAAGGAATCACTCAATCGGGTTCAGTTAACAGCCATCAGTCGATAGCTCGGGTTGAGTAACACGTATCCTGCAGTGCAATCGCTCTGGTTCAGTAGGTGAACACCTCGCTCGGGTTCAGTGAGAGCCCAACGCCTCGCACCCATGCACGTGCGCGTACGAGAGAAACGCGCAAACCTTCGTGCATCGCTCGGTCCCGACCACCCACCGTAACCGGGATCACCCTGATATTTTCCTCACCCTTGCTTCTACCATGGTTTCTTCCGTCATGGATGACCCAAAAAATGTCATGCAGCTGCGTCTCCGGCCTGCCCAAGATGAAAAGCCCATTTTCTGTCATGATTTTTTGTCATAGAAGTAGGAGCCCACCACATCTATGATGATACCGGGTTTTGTCACAATTATCATCATAGAAGTGTCAGAAGTATGACAGAATGTTTTTTGTTCGGCCCAAAATGTCACAGATGTGTCTTTTTTTGTAGTGCTTTCAGTCACTTACTAGAGGACCCCATGCTTGCTAGGACCCGCATGTCAGTTACTCAATGGGTTCGGCCATGTCAGGGGATCCTCATTCGTAGTATACTCCCTCTGTTTTTATTTACTCCGCATAAAATGGAGGGAGTGGTAGTATAAATGACGCGGGCGGGGGAGGGGGAGGGACGTTGGTTTGCTCTCAACTGTGGTCCCACAAGCGAACGAGAACGCAATACCAAGCGTGTTCCGTTCCGTGAGCGACATGGAGGGTCCAGCATGCCGGGGTGCAACCCGAACGCGACAAGAGCGATGTACAGTCAAAACTAATTGACTGGTCGTCACCGGAACCACTATTCACACCAGAACCTTCGCTGCTCGGCCTACGCCAGCCAGTGCCCCAAAACCACACGTAATCTCCAGCCCATTCCCCCACCTTTCGATCCCCTAGCCCACATCAAGCGTCCCCTAGTTCACCAGAAAGCCATGGTGCGCCGCAAGATCACGTACTACAAGATGCTGACGCCGGAGCACCGCGCAGAAATCACGACGGTGATCGGCGCCATAGACCTCCGTTCCCAAGCTCGCTTTGCGGCAGGCCAATCCCCAAGTTCTCTGGAGCCAAGGTAAGAGGAGGAGGAAGCCTATCCAATGTTCATGGCGGAGTTCACGGCACAGAAGACCCCAGATGGGTATGATATGATGGACGTCGACTTTGTGCCGGTGTCCGAGTCCCCCATGGTGCAGGCGAACCAGCGGTTTAACCTAGCTATACTAAAGGAGGACCAGGACGCAAAGGCTCAACTCGACACAGAGCGCGCGCATGCCGCTGCCATCGAGGCTCTCCTACAGGCGGAACCGGATGTCGTGGATGTGAACTGGGCGGCGGAGCCTCAACTTGAGGCGGAGCACGCGGATGCCGCTGCCATCGAGGCCCTCCTGCAGGCGGAACCAGACGTCCTGGACTTGAACCGGGTGGTAGAGGCTCAACTCAACGCAAAGCATGTGGATACCGTTGTCATCGAGGCCCTCCTGCAGGCGGAACCAGACGTGCTGGACTTGAACCGGGCGGCAGAGGCTCGACTCGACGCGGAGCCCGCGGATGCCACTGCCATCGAGGCCCTCCTGCAGGAGGAACCGGGCGTCCTCGACTTGAACGGGGCGGTGCTCTCATCCATGCAGAGCGCCCTCACGCCCCGCGTGAATGAGTAGCTGGAGGCTGAGGACAACCACGGTGCGGAGACACACGTCGGCTGCTACGACTGCTCGCGCCGGCAGCCAAAGATGACGAGGCTGTGTTGTTCCGCGAGCAGTGATAGTTTTTTCTTTATGTTGTTGTTTTTATGGATCTTTTGCTGTGTAAAAACATATATTGTTATGCAAGTCGCCTGACTTTCATCATTTAGGTCAGTCTACCATTTCAGGCAGTTGGATGAATATCCTATGTCTCCTAGCCCTTCTTCCTCACCTCTTCTTCTTCCCCAACAGACTACAGCACGGGCCGTATGGATCCTCCCCAACATGCGGTTGGATAAACATACTCTATGAACGAAAATTATGTGTCAGCAGTAGGATGGCTGATTTTGGTTTGTTCACATGCCACATCACGTGTCGGTGAGGGTACATTCCCTTGGTTGGGTTTGCAGCATGCAGGAGCGACTGTGTGAGGGTGCGGTGCGACCGCGGCGTGCAGGAGCGACCGTGTGAGGGTGCGGTGCGACCGCGACAGCCGTGCGCAAGTGTACCTCCTTTTCATTTTGAAAACTTTAGGCAAGCTTGGCAAAAATGTGTGGTGAAGTATGGCAATGCAAGCCCTAGACCCAAACAAGATACAAGTACGTATGTAGGAGTACTACTTGTGTTAAAAAAGAAAGGCAGGGTCCTTCGCGGGATTGATCGATACAAATCCTTGTTCGACGTGTCAATTAATGTGTATTTTTTCTCCTACGCCCAAAGAGCTAACCATCTCACTCCTCATTGCTTGATTAATGCAGCGCGATGCAAACCAACCTTCTCACTTCCACATGCATGCAAGGGCATATTAATGTTCTTGGTTGCTAGTACGAGGCAAACCCCATCAATTTTGCCTCGATTAATGTTAATGGCCTTTTGCAAATTGTAATTTTGATATACTGGCCTTGTGTACAAAAAAATGGAGGTAGTAACTATATTTGACTTCCTTCCCCATTGCGGTGATGTCGATGATATCTTGAACGTTGTGGTTTGGCAAAGTGCGTTCGACGGAGAACACCATTGAGGGAGACCACGGTAATTCTTTCGCAAGTGCCTCCTGCAAGCCGAGACAACCGCCTTATTTGCATCCAGGAAGTCCGTTGAACCAAAGGACAGGTACATGTACTAGTACTACTAGTACACAATAGTGTCGTCCATCCAGCTTAGTGCGGTGAGGTGCTTTCTCGAAGAAGACTATGGAGAAGCGGAGTCAGCAAAGAGTGAAATGATGGTTGCTTCATCCGTGCTTTGTGGTTTGACGCCTCACTGCTTTGTGATTTGTAATAGAATAGATAGGGGAGTAGACTCTGTGCTCTATACTGTACATGCGTCCAAGCACGGGAGAAAGAGGAGAGACGTTGCATTTTTCTATTCCTTCAATCAATCAATCAATCAATCAATCAATTAATCAGGGAGCTTCGGTTCCATCTTTTTGGCTTTGGCAGCACCGTCCACAATGGTTCCCATGATGCCCAAAGCTATTTTCACATTTGGCTACACATTGTGGATGCCCTTAACTGTACCACTTGGTTTTGCTCCTGTGTGCTATCTATACAAATCTCAATTATATTGATCTAAAAAATTATAGAATCAATATTAGTAAAAAGGAGGTGATTTTGTCGCGCGGATGGCGGGGGAGGTTTCTTATTTTTAGAGGACATTGTCCTGGCAGTTTGCTAACATGCAGTCCCACATGTCAGTGCTTTACCAAGCCGATCCGCGTCCCACATGAGGCAGAACAATGGCTGAAGCAACACGTGGTTAACTTGAAGAAGATGAGGGAGAAGCGGATTCAGCAATGAGTGAAATGATGGTTGCTTCGTCCCTCCAACTTCTTTTTTAGTATTATTACTTTGTCCCTCCAACTTAACTGCGGGAAAGGTGCAACTTTGTGATTTGACGCCTCTGTGCTCATTACTATGTCGGCGCCATGACTGGGGTGCTTCGCCCCGGCTGCTCTGCACTGTATTTCGATATGGCACATGGAGCCGGTAGCTTGATGTCCCACATGTTAGTGAAAGGGACTAGAAGATTTATGAAAGCGAGCGCTCCGTTCTGACGACGGAGGAGTACACGACATGGTGGCCCAATGAACTGTCACTTGTACTGTATAGTACTATAGTTTTGTTGTATCGCATGATCGATCGATACAAACCCGATTAAACAGGAAAGGGCGGGATTTTTCCCGCGTAGTAGATGATATTGGCCATACATTTCAAAGGCAATTTTTATGTATGCAAACTGAATAATTAAGTAACAATATGATATCTAGTAAAACTAAAAACACATATGATTTATTGTGTTAGAGTGTAGTAGTAGTGATGTATTGCATAGTTGTTAGATGTAACATGCGAGAACATGTAGAGATGTAGTTTTGGAGGGCCTACACAGAGAAAAGCGAAAGATGGTCACTGAACTTCAGATTAAGCTGAGTACGGTCACTATATATGTTTTGCGGTGATTATACGGTCACTTGCTCACGGTTCAGCATCAGATTGCACTCTATTGACCGACCAAATAGTCTGCGTGTCACCATCTTGACTAGTTAAATTGACCATGTTCCTCGTGGGTCCCACCTGTCAATTTGCATAGGGAAAAGGTCAGATAAACACAAATTTATGCCGGCACGACAAGACTCCAACCCGTGTGCGGGAATCACCTGGTTGTGTATGTGTCTGTCAGGGCATGATGTGTGCGCATGCACGTGTAGGTTGAGCACTTGAGCGTGAGAGTGTGTGCTGGTCGTGTGGTGTACTGGTGTGTGCATGCATGGGTGCGTGTGTGCTTGTGAGTGTTGTGTGCGTGCGTGGCTGCATCTGTTCGTGTAAGTGTTGCGTGCATGTAGTTCATGTGCATGCGTGCTGTGTGTATAATCACCACACCAGCTCTTGTGTGTTAAAACAAACGGCTCAACATACCAATACAAGGCCACCTTGTCCGCTGTGCCAGCGGTCATGACTTCGAACCACCATCTAATATATTTTTTGTCGTTTGTGTTTCATTCTTACTAGCAAGATGCCCGTGCGTTGCACGTTACATCAAGATGCATTTGTATGACTAGTTTATCTTGCGAGAGAAAAGGATGAACGAGGGAAGGCCTTATTTGCAAATGTGGAGAGGTGTGTGGGTACCTTTTTGCAAAATTGTCATAGTTTCCTTCCTATTCGTCAGATATAAATTGGGCGGCCTATATTGCAGGATGGCAGGCACACCATCATCACCAACTCTGTTTTTTATAAGAGTATATTTTATAAGAGTGTAGGTGTAGAGTAGATACAGGCCGACAGATGGGCCCAATGGTAGTGAGATAATGTGATACAACACTAGAGGTGCCACGTGGAGCATTTAACTGGTCAACTAGTCATGTCTTGAGCAAATACAGAGTTTTATGGTGAGCCCGTGACTGTATAATAACCACAAAACGTAAATGATGACTGTATTGAGTGGATCCGTAAGTCCAATGTATGTATCGTGCTTTCTATTCAAATATAATGATCGTCACTGTATATATCACGAGAGAAAGAGGAAACATGCGTGAATGTGCTGGGGGCTTACTTTTAGAGGTCCTGGAGATAGTTTGTGTGCTTACGTGAAAGGGGTGTAGAGGGGGGGGGGTATGTGATGGAGAGAGAGATGCTCTTCATTTCTCTTTATTATGACTAACTTTATATATGGTATAAAAATATACAAATTCACAGTGCAGAATAAATATCATTGTGGGCACCATGCAATGCAAATTAGCGTTCATACTTCTCCATATAACTTTGTAATGTTGTATGTATGTAGAAATTCTAAAATAATTTTTTGGCACACTTTCAAAAGGAATGTTGTATGCAAAATAAAAGTGAAGAGAGGGCTTTTTAGATCAATGGGGTACGTGATGTAACATGTGTGAATGTGTAGTTGATGCATTTGGTAGGGCCTAGAGAGGTATGTGTGTGTATTACGTATTCGAGAGAGGCATGGATAAAGGGGCTGGCAGGGGGGCGTGGGAGAGATAGCACGAGAAATTAGAGTGGTCTAGAGAGAGAGACAAATATGACGTCACAGTGAGAGATTCCCTTGAGTGTGTATATGCAAGGGGGGAAGGGATAGAGGCACCAGGAGAATTTTTGTTGTGTGGTGTTAGTGCTGGTATGTGTGGGTGTCAGAAGATAACAAGACGTGGGGGTGGAGGGTGTGTCACCGCGTGAGGTCCGGTGGTTCGAGGTGAGTCCCTTCGTTCGGTTCCATCCTGCGGCACATTGGTCGGCCCGTGGCGCATTTAGGGAGACCCATGGATGACTAGTCGTACAAGACAAAGATAGCAGAATTGTGAAGGACTCTGTGTCCACTGACAAAGCCGACTAGGATTTGTAACCCTAGGTTCTCCTACTAAGGTAACCCCTTATCTTTAATATTTCTATTCATGCAACCTAACTTTAAGGGCCATCCTACAGAATGCTCTGCTAGAATCATACTTGTCAATTAGGAAGAGAGGTGTGAGACAATGCATGAGAGACAAGCCTAAAGATAATGTGCGTACAGGAGACACGTAGGCAGGTCTATGCATATAGAAAGGGTTAATGGGGATTGTGCGTGTGTATGCTTGTGAGAGGAAGAGTGCTTGTGATAAAGGTTAGTAAAAACAGTCGTAAATGGTTACGAGAGGGAGGGAGGGTTATATCGAGAGCATGTCTGCGAGAAATACACCTCGGGAGAGAGTGTGTGAGCATGTGTGAGAGACCACCGATGGAGAGTGGAACTACACATAAAAGCCTGATGTACACATTGATTAAAGATATAAATTGTATCCAAATATTAGGATGGGATCATGATATTTGCAATTCGCGTAAGGAACGGTCATTGATCCATCAGACATCTAGATTCTATCAAATTTGAGCATGTCTATGTTATTATTCGACACAATTGATCCACGTAGTTAGTATTTTGAACTCTAGACAATGCATCGCTTTAGCAATCGAATATAAATGTGAGTATAGTTCATGTTGTGTGTGTAAAGCACAATATACATACGAAAGTTACACAATGAACATTATAAATAGATACCTACGAACTAGCATATATTAGAATTGAACTTAAGGTGGTTTAAAAATATCGAATTCAACACGAAGTCCATTCAATTATTTGAATTCGATATCATGGCATTTGTAAATCATACCTAAATTATGAGGTCACCAATCTTTGCTCTGATTTTATACATAATAGCATATGTAGTCATGTACAAAATAGATTCAAATTTAGCTCCTCCATTCCAAAATAATCGTAGTTATAAGATTTTCAAGTGTCAAAATTTCAAAAAGAAGCGGATAATTTAATGAGGTTTTTGAACATATAAGGTCAAATTTAACGTTGTCTATTTAGGTCAATCCTCAATGTTCAAGAGTACTCTAAACGTGAATGCTTGTGTTTCAAAATTTCGAACAAAGCGCCAAAAGAGCCTCTACTCGCACGAAACCGTGTGAGACCAATGTTTGGTAGTACAAGGAAATTACTTTTCTAATAACTCCGACCCGTGAAACCTACCGGCCCGACGTCCAAATGTCTAAACCGGGGTAGGTTTGTAGCTTCATCTAGACGCCACGCAACCACCTCCAAAAAATATTCATACACAATGGCCGCCTAAGCACACATGTGTGCGGCCGAAATTGCTCCCGTCCACTATTTGGGACCCCTAGGATTACCATCCTCCCCCCGACCCGCAGTAGGTCCGAAATTTAAGAGGGGTCAAAGTTTGTACTTTCCCCAAATTTCAAGTAAGCGCGTCCCATCTTCTGTTCAAAAAAGCCAAAAAGAAGCGCGTCCTAGACCGAAACACGGTTCTCCCTTTGCTCCTCCTCCCCCTAGCCACTCGTCTGATTCCCCATCTGTACTTTGTGGGTGCAAAAACTACCTCTCCACCAGCCGCGAAATCCCGGCATCCTCCGTCTGCCACCCCATCCCACCCATCAACCGCTGCCCTCCTCCATCACGCCGGAGCCGATACCCCGATGTTGTCGTCCACCGCAACCTCAGCCGCAACGCCCTCCACGACTAGTAGTTGAAGCTGAGGCCGAGTCATCCGTACCCGATCCAGTTCAACCACGCCATCCTGCGCCTCACCGCTGCCACTCCAACTCTGCCACCATCCACCGCACCGGAGCTGTTCCTGCTACCCCGTCCTTCGCTGCCTCGGATCTGCTTCCCCTCCGCTGATATACGGCCATGGCAACATAGTCAACAATTTGGACATGGGTTCCAAAACATCGGTTCCCCCGGGAGAAAAAGGAAGATCGCCGCGACATATGGAGGAGACCACACTGGCAACCGGAAATGGTACTCCTCTTCCCTTATTCATGCATATCTTACGTGTATGCTTGCACGGTATTCATCCCACAGAAGACACTAGTTGACCGCTTATTCTTGATACTAGATGTTCCTAGTAACTTGGGATGCACAAGGTTTCTCCTCGTATACTATTTCACCTTAGCTAGAGGTCTGTCGCCCCCCTGGATTTCAATTCCTAGTCAGTTGATTCCCAATTAATGGAAGCATTCCCCGGCGTAACATGTGCTAGTCCGTTGATACCTATCCATTATATCTATAATTTTTGATTGTTCCATGCCAATATTATTCAACTTTCGTATACTTTTGGCAACGTTTTATACTATTTTTGGGACTAACATATTGATCCAGTGCCCAGTGTCAGTTCATATTTGTTGCATGTTTTTTGTTTCGCAGAAAACCCATATCAAACGGAGTCCAAACGGAATAAAAACGGACGCATATTTTTTTTGGAATATATGTGAATTTTAGGAAGTGGAATCAATGCAAGCCGATGCTTGAGGGGCCCATGAGGCAGGGGGACAGGCGCGCCCCTGACCCTCGTGGCCACCCCGTAAGGCGGTTGGTGCCCTTCCTTCACCGCAAGAAAGCCAATATCCGGATAGAAATCGTGTCCAAAGGGCAACCCAATCGGAGTTACCTATCTCCGGGAATATAAAAAACGGTGAAAGGGCAGAACCTGGAATGCAGAAACAGAGAGAGACAGAGAGACAAATCCAATCTCGGAGGGGCTCTCGCCCCTCCCACACCATGGAGACCATAAACCAGAGGGGAAACCCTTCTCCCATCTAGGGAGAAGGTCAAGGAAGAAGAAGAAGAAGGGGGGCTCTCTCTCCCTTGCTTCTGGTGGCGCCGGAACACCACCGGGGGCCATCATCATCACCGCGATCTACACCAACACCTCCGCCATCTTCACCAACATCTCCATCACCTTCCCCCCTCTATATTCAGTGGTCCACTCTCCTGCAACCCGTGGTACCCTCTACTTAAACATGGTGCTTTATGCTTCATATTATTATCCAATTATGTGTTGTCATCCTATGATGTCTGAGTAGATTTTCGTTGTCCTATCGGTGATTGATGAATTACTATGATTGGTTTAATTAGCTTGTGGCTATGTTGCTGTCCTATTGTGCCCTCGTGTCGCGCAAGCGTGAGGTATTCTCGCTGTAGGGTGTTGCAATACGTTCATGATTCGCTTATAGTGGGTTGCTTGAGTGACAGAAACATAAACCCGAGTAAGGGGGTTGTGGCGTATGGGATAAAGGGGACTTGATGCTTTAATGCTATGGTTGGGTATTACCTTAATGATCTTTAGTTGTTGCGTATTCTGGCTAGAGTTCCAATCCTAAGTGCATATGATCCAAGAAGAGAAAGTATGTTAGCTTATGCCTCTCCCACATAAAACTTGCTATCGGTCTAGTAAAATAGTCAATTGCTTAGGGACAATTTCACAACTCCTACCACCACTTTTCCACACTCGCTTTATTTACTTTGTTGCTTCTTTATCTAAACAGCCCCTACTTTTTATTTATGTGCCTTTTATTATCTTGCAATTCTATCCAACAACACCTACAAAGTACTTATAGTTTCATACTTGTTCTCGGTAAAGCGATTGTCAAGCATGCGTAGAATTGTATCGGTGGTTGATAGAACTTGAGGGAAAAAATTCTACCTTTAGCTCCTCGTTGGGTTCGACACTCGTACTTACCGAAAGAGGCTACAATTGATCCCCTATACTTGTGGGTTATCAAGACCTTTTTCTGGCACCATTGCCGGGGAGTCATAGCATGGGGTGAATATTCTCGTGTGTGCTTGTTTTCTTTATCACTAAGTAATTTTTATTTGATGTTCTAAGTTGTTCTCTATCTTCAGTTATGGATATGGAACACGAAATACCAAAAAAATTAGGTGTACTTGCTACTCATGGAGATGGGGAACCTCCTAAAACCCTCGATGCTCATTATATGAAATATATTATGTACTACTTTGATAATCCTGAGAGAACCCCATTCAATTATGTTATGGGAGACACGTTGGATCAACGTGAATACTTTAGGGATTATTGCTTGACACAAAAAGGGAAACTATTATGGGATTAAATTTATATGTTGTGTTGGTATGCTAGGCAACTATGCTTGAGATATGATTATACTTGTTGCTCTAGGATGAAGGCTCCACACCTTCCCTTTTCATGCAAATTTAATGTTAATGAAACCTTAGCTTCTTGTGCTAATGGTATATATGATTACTATGATGTTGACAAATTGAGGGATTTTTTGCTTTTAAGGGTGCTTATGAAATTGAATCTTTGTTTGAAAAGTATGAAGCTTTTGATGATGATGTTTATAGGCCTGAAAATTTTGCTATATTGAAATATTGCTATGAGAATTATGAATATAACTACGATATTGATGCATTTATTGAGAAAGTCTTCGTTGTCCAAGAAGAGACTAATATTTTGCAGCAGTCTATGGAAGAAGCAATCAATGAATCTGTGAGCTCATTAGATGAAAAAGATGATGAGGAGAGCAAATAATAGAAGGAGGAAGAGCGGATTAGCTACCCGTGCCCACCTTCTAATGAGAGTAACTCTTCAACTCATACATTGTTTAATTCCCCTTCGTGCTTACCGAAGGATGAGTGCTATGATGATTGTTATGATCCCGTTGGTTTTCTTGAAATATCCCTTCTTGATGATGCTTGCTATGCTTCTGGCCAAGATGCAAATATGAATTATGCTTATGGAGATGAACTTGCTATAGTTCCTTATGTTAAACATGAAATTGTTGCTATTGCACCCACGCATGATAGTCCTATTATCTTTCTGAATTCTCCCTACTACACTATATTGGAGAAGTTTGCCCTTATTAAGGATTATATTGATGGGTTGCGTTTTACTACTACACATGATGATTTTGATAGATATGATATGCATGTGCTTGCTGCTCCAACTTGTAATTATTATGAGAGAGGAACTATATCTCCACCTATCTATGTTTCCAATATGATAAAATTGCAAGAAACTGTTTATAGTATGCATTGGCCTTTACTTTGTGTGCATGAAATTTTTTTGACTATTTACTGCAAGGCAACAGCCTCACAGTCTTTTATTAAAAACTCAAAAGAATAATAGTTACAAGTTTACAAATTTACAGTAAAAGAGAAAGGCTACTTACAAGCAAAGAGTCTAAGACAGGTTAGCTATCCAAGACAGTATACTTACATCTAATCCTATGAGACATAAGAGAAATGTCATGGATAAAGTTCCTTCTCCAAGTTCTAAAAGAAGGTTGCTCATTTCTAAAGATCTTCCCATTCCTTTGTGTCCAGATATTCCAAGAAGCAGTGAAGACCACCTCAGTGAAGAAAGGATGACCGAAATCCCTCCTAACTGCTTGAGCCATTTCATATGTGGTTTGGTTCGGCTGAACAGACCAAGAAATCCCAAGATAGTTCCAAACCCTTTGGCTAAAATTGCAAGCAAAGAAAAGATGAGCCCGATTCTCATGATGTGCAAGGTTGCAAAGCACACATGTGTCATCCTGGATGATCCAATGACGACGTTGCATCATATCCCTAGTGTTCAAACGATCCATTAAGAGTAGCCAGCCAAACACTTTGAACTTGAGCGTGCATGCACACTTCCAAATCCATTTGAAGATGGGATCAACCACTAGGTGTGAGAAGCAAGAGTCATAGTAGATCTTTGACATAAAAACACCATACTTCGAAGGCCACTTCCAAATGTCTTTGGTCTCATCATCTAGATTGATCAAAGGCAGCAGAGCCTAGAGCTGTGAGAATTCCAAAAAGGCCTCCTGAGACAGAGGCAAATGGAAATGATCCAAGACAACAGTCCGCTCCATAAACTCCTTAACAGTGATTGCATCATCAACTACAAATGAATGTAGCCTTGTGAAGCGGTCGTGTAAAGGGACAGCATGACCTCCCTACTGCCAATGGTCCAGCCAAAACAGCATTGTGTCGCCAGCATGAACTTGTGGGACAGCTAACTTGCAGAAATTAGGATATAAACGCATGACATCACGCCACCAAAAGGAGCCACAGATCTGGGTGCTTTGTGTGCATGAATTATTCTTTTATGTCACGCCGATGCATAGGAAGAGAGTTAGACTTTGTTATTGCTTGATATATGTTACTTTGTGCTCACTACTAAGTTATAAATCATTGTTAATTAAAATTGGCTTTGATATACCTTGGGATCCGGGTGGATCCATTACTTGAGCACTTTATGCCTAGCTTAATGGCTTTAAAGAAAGCGCTGCCAGGGAGACAACCCAGAAGTTTTAGAGAGTCATTTATTTCTGTTGAGTGCTTTTATATAGTTTAAAAACAAAAAAATAAAGAGGGGAACCCAAAACTTTTCAAAAAGGAAAGTGAAAGTGAGAAAGACAAGCATTGTTGAAGTGGGGGAGCTCCTTGAACTTTGTTCATGCTCACGAAAACTTTGTGAATCTTAACTACAGAAACTTTTCATCAAAAATGTTTATCCCCTTGTACAATTCCATTGTATTATAAAAAAATGTGCCAAGGTTTGCCTTTAGGATGTTTACAATGCTGTTTGGTTTGTACGGTGCAGGACAGAAACTTTGGCTATAGTGCATGATTTTATAGTTTTTACAGGAACGTCAAACGGTTCTGATTCTTTTTGCCCTGTCTTTCTATATAAATGTTTTCTTGTTCCTAATTTTGGCAGAAATTTTGGGGTAACAGAAGTATGGTGAATGTTCAGATTGCTACAGACTGTTCTATTTTTGACAGATTCTGCTTTTGATGCATAATTTGCTTGTTTTGATGAAACTATCAATTTCTATCAATGGATTAAGCCATGGAAATATTACAGTAGACACAATGAAAAAATAAAATATGAATTGGTTTGCAACAGTACTTAGAGTAATGATTTGATTTATTATACTAACGGATTTTACCGAGTTTTCTGTTGAAGTTTTGTGTGGATGAAGTGTTTGATCGAGGAGGTCTTGATATGAGGAAAAGGAAGAGAGGAAAGAGCTCAAGCTTGGGGATGCCCAAGGCACCCCATGTAAATATTCAAGGAGACTCAAGCGTCTAAGCTTGGGGATGCCCCGGAAGGCATCCCCTCTTTCTTTAACAAGTATCGGTATGTTTTCGGATTCGTTTCGTTCGTGCGATATGTGCAAATCTTGGAGCATCTTTTGTGTTTAGTTTTAATTTTTCTTTTATGCACCATGCTGGTAGTATATATTCCATGGTTTACTTATAGAATTATCTTTGCACTTCACTTAAATCTTTTGAGTATGGCTTTATAGAATGCTTCATGTGCTTCACTTATATCATTTGAAGTTTGGATTGCATGTTTCTCTTCACATAGAAAACCGCCATTTGTAGAATGCTCTTTTGCTTCACTTATATTTGTTAGAGCGTGGGCATATATTTTATAGAAATAATTAAACTCTCTTGCTTCACTTATATCTATTTAGAGAGATGACAGGAATTGGTCATTCACATGGTTAGTCATAAAATCCTACATAAACTTGTAGATCGCTGAATATGATATGTTTGATTCCTTGCAATAGTTTTGCGATATAAAGATGGTGATATTAGAGTCATGCTAGTGGGTAGTTGTGGATTGTAGAAATACTTGTGTTGAAGTTTGTGATTCCCGTAGCATGCACGTATGCTGAACCGTTGTGTAAGGAAGTTGGAGCATGAGGTATTTATTGATTGTCTTCCTTATGAGTGGCGGTCGGGGACGAGCGGTGGTCTTTACCTAACAATCTATCCCCCTAGGATCATGTGCATAGTACTTTGTTTTGATGACTAATAGATTTTTGCAATAAGTATGTGAGTTCTTTATGACTAATGTTGAGTCCATGGATTATACGCACTCTCACCCTTCCATCATTGCTAGCCTCTTCAGTATCGTGCATTGCCCTTTCTCACCTCGAGAGTTGGTGCAAACTTCGCCAGTGCATCCAAACCCCATGATATGATACACTCTATCACACATAAGCCTCCTTATATCTTCCTCAAAACAACCACCATACCTACCTATCATGGCATTTCCGTAGCCATTCCGGGATATATTGCCATGCAACTTCAATCATCATCATATACATGACCTGAGCATTCATTGTCATATTGCCTTGCATGATCGTAAGATAGCTAGCATGATGTTTTCATGGCTTGTCCGTTTTTTGATGTCATTGCTACACTAGATCATTTCACATCCCGGTACACCGCCGGAGGCATTCATATGGATTCATATCTTTGTCCTAGTATCGAGTTGTAATATTGAGTTGTAAGTAAACAAAGTGTGATGATCATCATTATAGAGCATTGCCCCATAAAATAAGAGGCCAAAGAAGCCTAAATAAAAAAAGGGGGGCCAAAGAAGCCCGCCCAAAAAAGAAAAAAAGGAAAAAAAAGAAAAGGGGCAATGTTAATTACTATCCTTTTACCACACTTGTGCTTCAGAGTAGCACCATGTTCTTCATATAGAGAGTCTCCTATATTCTCACTTTCATATACTAGTGGGAATTTTCATTATAGAACTTGGCTTGTATATTCCGACGATGGGCTTCCTCAAATGCCCTAGGTCTTCATGAGCAGGCAAGTTGGATGCACACCCACTTAGTTTCAGTTTGAGCTTTCATACACTTATAGCTCTTAGTGCATCCATTGCATGGTAATCCCTACTCCTTGCATTGACATCAATTGATGGGCATCTCCATAGCCCGTTGATTAGCCGCGTCGATGTGAGACTTTCTCCCTTTTTGTCTTCTCCACACAACCTCCAACATCATACTCTATTCCACCTATAGTGCTATATCCATGGCTCAGGATAATGTATTGCGTGAAAGTTGAAAAGGTTTGAGAATGTCAAACGTATGAAACAATTGCTTGGCTTGTCATCGGGGTTGTGCATGATTTGAATATTTTGTGTGATGAAGATGGAGCATAGCCAGACTATATGATTTTGTAGGGATACCTTTCTTTGGCCATGTTGTTTTCAAAAGACATGATTGCTTTATTAGTATGCTCGAAGTATTATTGTTTTTATGTCAAATGATAGAATATTGCCTTGAATCACTCATGTCTTAATATTCATGCCATGATTAGATACATGATCAAGATTATGCTAGGTAGCATTCCACATCAAAAATTATCTTTTTTATCATTTACCTACTCGAGGACGAGCAGGAATTAAGCTTGGGGATGCTGATACGTCTCCATCGTATCTATAATTTTTGATTGTTCCATGCCAATATTATTCAACTTTCATATACTTTTGGCAACTTTTTATACTATTTTTGGGACTAACATATTGATCCAGTGCCCAGCCAGTTCCTGTTTGTTGCATGTTTTTTGTTTCGTAGAAAACCCATACCAAACGGAGTCCAAACGGAATAAAAACGGCCAAAGATTTTTTTTGGAATATATCTGAATTTTGGGAGTGGAATCAACACGAGACGATGCTCGAGGGGCCCACAAGGCAGGGGGCGCGCCCCTGACCCTTGTAGCCACCCCGTAAGGCGGTTGGTGCCCTTCTTTCACTGCAAGAAAGCCAATATCCAGATAGAAACCGTGTCCAAAGGGCAACCCAATCGGAGTTACAGATCTCCGGGAATATAAAAAACGGTGAAAGGGCAGACTCTGGAACGCAGAAACAGAGAGAGACAGAGAGACAAATCCAATCTTGGAGGGGCTTTTGCCCCTCCCACGCCATGGAGACCATGGACCAGAGGGGAAACCCTTCTCCCATCTAGGGAGAAGGTCAAGGAAGAAGAAGAAGAAGGAGGGCTCTCTCCCCCTTGCTTCCGGTGGCACCGGAACGCCGTCGGGGGCCATCATCATCACCGTGATCTACACCAACACCTCCGCCATATTCACCAACATCTCCCTCACCTTCCCCCTCTATATTCAGCGGTCCACTCTCCCGCAACCCGCTGTACCCTCTACTTGAACATGGTGCTTTATGCTTCATATTATTATCCAATGATGTGTTGCCATCCTATGATGTCTGACTAGATTTTCATTCTCCTATCGGTGATTGATGAATTGCTATGATTGGTTTAATTTGCTTGTGGTTATGTTGCTGTCCTATTGTGCCCTCCGTGTCGCACAAGCGTGAGGGATTCCCGCTATAAGGTGTTGCAATACGTTCATGATTCGCTTATAGTAGGTTGCTTGAATGGCAGAAGCATAAACCCCAGTAAGGGGGTTGTGGCGTATGGGATAAAGGGGACTTGATGCTTTAATGCTATGGTTGGGTTTTACCTTAATGATCTTTAGTAGTTGTGGATGCTTGCCAAAATTCCAATCATAAGTGTATATGATCCAAGAAGAGAAAGTATGTTAGCTTATGCCTCTCCCACATAAAACTTACTATCGGTCTAGTAAAGTAGTCTACTGCTTAGGGACAATTTCAGAACTCCTACCACCACTTTTCTGCACTAGCTATATTTACTTTATTGCTTCTTTATCTAAACAGCCCCTACTTTCTAGTTTCGTACTTGTTCTAGGTAAAGCGAACTATCAAGCATGCGTAGAGTTGTATCGGTGGTCGATAGAACTTGAGGGAATATTTGGTCTACCTTTAGCTCCTCATTTGGTTTGACACTCTTACTTATTGAAAGAGGCTACAATTGATCCCCTATACTTGTGGGTTATCATCCGCCTATTACACAAGGGAAGCAGCGCCTCAGTGTTTATCTTAGGGGTGTGTGGGGCCTAGAGCTGTTGGCGCCCAATCTAGAGGTCGGCCGGGATTAAAGGGGTGGCCTGGGGGCGCTCCCAAGCACGACGGTGGTGTGAGCTCGAGGGGAGGGCGGGGCGGCGGAGGCAGGGGTCTGGGCCGGTGGTCACTGGCGGTTTGAGAAAGATCGTCAACAGTGACTGGTGGGAGGTAGATGAAGGCTATCTGCCCATTCCTTATAGACCGGACGGTTCATAAAAAAATCAACTGACCTATTTATTTTCAGTCGACTGTTATCTTGATATGACCACATGTGGTGGTGTGCTGGAGGAGTACCTGCATTTCCTGTGCTCACATATTACAAAATCATGCGGAGTAGAATCTAATTTTGTTTGCCATGCAATGTTGTAGAGATATCATATGTCTCCTGTCATTTATTTTTCAGCCACCTGCTATCTGCTACTTTTACAGTGCACTAGTTCTGCACACACTTCACCCATACTCTCACTATTGTGTTTTTATGCAAGTGTATTTTAGACTCTGCCTCAAGAGAAGCAGAAAAGAAAAGAGAAAACTCACTCCAGCTTCGTATGCGGGTAGGCAAGGCACATTACAGTGCTATAAAGGGTGCAGTGTCAGCAGATGGAGACGGTAGATGTAGCTCTGGAGTTGATGACCTCGCTCGCAATGAACCACCATCCCATGTGCTTGCTTTAACTTCACGGTGTCATATGTGGTTGCATGTTCCATATGGTGTCTAGCTTGTATTTGAAAGGCCGAAGTTGGTCTTTATTAAGATAAGGAAAGATATTTTTTACATGAACCACCATCCCGTGAGCACCAGAAGACAAATAGCTAGTCAGGGCACTGGCCGAGCCAGTGACAAGCCCAACACAGACAGGCATCACATGGAAGCCAACTAAAAAGCCATGATGGTGGCGAGGCAGCCCGCCTCCCACCAAGCTCTTAGGTCCTAAATGATCATGCTCACCACTCCAGCCAGATGTCTACCTTGTATTGCTTCCAATTTCGTTAAATTGCATCTTCTTAGCTTACACATTATACCTTTGAATATGACATGCCTTTCTGTTTTTGGTACATACTAGTACATCTATCTATTAACCATGTTCTTACATCAAACTAATGTTCTTGTGTATCCCTCATCAATCACTTATGATGAGGCAGTCAGGCAAGTGGACTACTCCTCATTTAAAGAATGCAGCGTCGGCCTCCCGACATGATTCTCAAGAAACAACAAGGCTAGATGAAGATAGTGAACGTAGCTCTCTAGTTGATTACCGCATTTCCCCTACACTAGCATCGCAGGTGCTTGCTCTAACTTGGCAGTGTGATATGTGGTTGCATGTTGCATATGGTGTCTAGATTATAATTCTTCCAATCTGGTTAAACTTTATGTGCTATTCTGCTTAGCTTATACATTATACCTGTTAATGTGACATGCCTTCCTGTATTTAGTACATAGTACATCTATCAATTAAGCATGTCCTTACATAAAACTATTGTTTTTTTGTATCCCGCATCAATCAATATGATGAGACAACTTTAGTATATGCAGTGCGATATTAGTTGCATCTTTCATATGATTTATAGCATGCGTTGCTTCTAATTTGTTGAAATGCCATTTATGATGGGACGCTTTTAACTTGGCATAGTCATATTGGTTGCATCTTTCATGTGGTGTCTAGCTTGCATTGCTTCTTATTTGTTGGAATGGTTTCTGCTTAGTTTACACAAACAGTTCTGAAAATGCCATGCCGTCGTGTTTTTCGTACATATTCCATCCTGGTATCATGTGTTTGCCCTACATCAAAGTAGTGATTGTCAGTATCATGCATGAATGAGTTCTGAAGAGAGAATTTTATTGCCTTTTCTTGTCGGTTTTACTTGACAATTCAAAATCAATAAAGCGGAAGGAAGTTAACAAGGCAGCAGATAAAGGTGCTCCTTCCAAATGGAGGGCCTCTACAGATTTTACTCCTCCATCCCCCCAAGATGATTTGCAAGACAACACATGCATAGACACTCAATGTAGCTGTGTTGATGATGAGCACGTCTCCCCTAGTGCACCATCACAGGTGCTCCCTCTAATTTGGCACTGTTATGTGTGGTTGCATGTTATGTGTGATGTCTAGCTTGTATTGCTTCTAATTTTGTTGAATTCGATCTGCTTACTTTACACATTATACTTGTGAATAAGACACGTGTTCCTGTTTCTAGAACATACAATATTTGTCTATCACACAATGTTCTTTCATCAAATTACTACTATTGTGTAACCTGTACCAATCACTTATCATAAGGCACGTTTGACTTGGGAGTGTGATATATGCTACATCTCGCATTCTTTTCTAGCTTGTACTACTAATTTGTTGAAACGGCACTTATGACGAGACAATTTTAACTTGGCAGAGTGATATTCGTTGCATCTTTCATATGGTGTCTAGCTTTCATTGCTTCTAATTTGTTGAAATGCATTCTCCTTAGTTTACACATCATAAGCTATGAATATGCAATGATGTGAATATGCAATGGCACTAATGACGAGATACCTCTAACTTGGTAGTGTGATGTTGTTTGCATCTTGCATATGCTTTATTTCTTGTACTGCTTCACATTTGTTTAAACGCCATTTATGATGGGACACTGTTAACTTGGCAGAGCGATATTTTTCATATGGTGTCTACCTTCCATTGCATTGCTTCTAATTTAGTGAAATGTCTTCTGCTTAGTTTACACATCATAGTTCTGGTTATCTCTTACGTCTTGTTTTTCGTACATACACCTATCATGTGGTTGTCTAACATCAAAGTCCAGTTCATCTGTATCACACATCAATTTGTTCTGAAGAACTAAATTGTTATTCGTTTTTCTTGTCGACTTGACTTAACATGGCATAGAGAAAGAGGAAGAAACACAGAATGGCAGGGAATGGGCAGCGGAAGAATCCTGCAGATTCTGCTGGTACTGATGGTGCAATAGAAGATCAAAGTCTAGCGGAAAATTCTACAAACAGGGTATCCCATGCTACATGAGCTACGGAATAAGCCAAACAGAAACAAATAGCTGCCACCAAACAAGCAGACACAACCCTAGTTGTTGCAACATCTTCCACAGTACTACTAGTTGCATGAGTTATTCATGCGTCAACTGAGCTAGCAGCATGTTCCCAAGCTCCCTTGCCACCTGACACTACTTCCCAAGCACTCTTGACACATGACGAGTTGGCAAGATCAGATGAACCTTGTGAGCTTCAACAACAAAAAGGTAGTTGCTGGAGGCAAGTTACAATTGCATGCTTCTTTATATGTAGTCTCACATTTTGATGTACACTAACACTTCCTATGTTCGTTGTTGGACTAGAACCTAGGCGCAAGAGGAAACAAACATCAGGGATAATGCTCGAGAGGTTAACTAAATCTAGAGGACGAAGAATGAAGATCCGTTTTGAGGCAGGTTTTAAAAGGCCACGTGATGCTACAGAGTCAGCCAAGTTAGTATCAGAGGCAGCAGTTGCCGTTAGGTGTCATGTACATATCCTCCTAACATGGATTCAGTACAGGACTCACAAAGACGAAACCTAGTTCAACACCTTCCTCAACCATTTATCTGTAAGTATGGTTATGTATGGAAACTAGTAATATCGTCTTGCTCTATCCCATACTTTCTAGGTTGCTGATAATGAGACTCCCATAATTTTCAACAGATGAGGTTCAAGTTGGATAGCCAAGATGATGCAACCGGACAAGCTTTAAAACACATTTTCAAGTCTGCTCTACGACAGTATCAGTATAACTTGAGGAAAACTCACTTTGGAGGCAAGTCTAATAGTGAACTTGCCCAAACATCTCTAGTGGAAAATATATCGGATGAAGACTGGAGAGGCCTCGTTAAAGACTGGTATGATCCGAAGTATCATGTACATTATATATATGTGATCAGATCACATATTGAAGTCCTATTTACGCATTGCAACACAAATCTATCTTCTTGTA
Source organism: Triticum aestivum (assembly GCF_018294505.1). Taxonomy (NCBI): domain Eukaryota; kingdom Viridiplantae; phylum Streptophyta; class Magnoliopsida; order Poales; family Poaceae; genus Triticum; species Triticum aestivum. Next base: position 474,802,807 of record NC_057804.1, read on the forward strand.
GGTGAACTGTTTAAAGAACAAGGCCAACCGTATGAAAGTGAAATTCCAACAGACGACAGGATCTCATAGCTGTATTGCACACTGCAAGGCTCTTGTAATTAGTTGTTGTTTCACTCTTTTCGCTATACCATATTATCAGATCTATATTGACTTGTTCCAAATGCAGAGGAAAGCCCGCAAGGACCAAAAAGTACCTGAACCAAATGTTGTGGAAATCTTCAAGGACTGTCACACCAACAAAAAGAAGGGCATGACTACACCAGTCAAAGCCACTGTTGTAAGTCCTTAACCCTCATGTGTTTTAACTACTACTTACTCTGACTTGTGCCTTGAGCTGCATGGTTTGCAGCCAATGTCGATTACTCTTTTCAATTTTATACACAATTGTCTTAGCGTATCATTGCACCTTACAAGGTTTAAAAGAGAGGAGTGATGTTCCTTTGATCTTGACCTGTAATCTAGTTCCGTGCTGGACTTGCCCACACAATGTTACAGTTGTCTGCTTGTCTATTCTTAGTTGTTTTGTGATATGAATGATGTCATACTATATTTATCGTATTATAAACTTCGTCTCTTTATCCTTAGCCCTCAATACAATGTGAAGAAATAGACAATACATTAGCGATGGTACATGGTCATATGTTTGGAACCTGGTTTTATTATGTACTTTGCAATAAAATAGAACTAATATTTTACATGGGTTCACCATAATAAGTTCTGTATATAGACCAAAGCTATTTTATTTGGTTTTGCTGCCTCCTTAATATCTTCTGTTCTTGTACTACTAATGTAAAAACTCACCTTTTCAGCAAGCTATGAAAAAAATGGTGGAACCGCCACCTTCTGAAGGTGGCGAGGCAACTGTAACTGCAATGTCAGCTCTTGCTGCAGTGGGTCAGTACCTGTCCACTAACAGTGCCAAAAGCACATTCCTGCGTAATACTGGGTTGGTTGTTTAGGCAATCTTGTCCAAAGTACCTCATGATCAAGGTATGCAAGCTCAAAACAATGTTCTATCTGTGCTCTAGACACAAGTCCATTCCCTAATAGAGACCCTTTGTGAAACACGGAGAGACATTGTTCGATGTCGTCAAGATATGCATGGTTTTGAAACTAGACTATCAGACATTTGCTATGATGTTCAAGAGCCTAGGAGAAATGAAGGCGAAGGTTATGGTGCTCCGTCGGACAATACAACATGAAAACGTAACAGTCAGGTCAAATGAACTGAGCTTCTAAACTTCTGGTGGTGCATTTATCTGCTAGACTGTTAACTTTTATGCCCTTCCTTTTGTTTTATAGTTGTAATTTGTTTTGGTGCGATACAAAATTTGTTCTTAACATGCAGCCACCGACTGAAGAAAACAGCAAGCCATTTTTGTATAGTGTAGGGTGTTCCCTATATTTGCACTGGTGGCGATCTTTGATGTCGAGTGGATGTAATCCGTGCAATCGCCTTAATAGCCTAGCGTTAGTTTCGTGCTTATTTATTTCCTAGTCTTCTTTTTCCCTAGTTTGCTAGTGGCCACAAACAACCATGGGCTATATACAGACTATGGTAACCTTGACCCTGCTACGGGCCGTAGGATCCATGGGTCTCCTACGGGGCGTCGATAAATGGGCCTCCAACAGGGCCGTAGAATCGGTGGTCCTCGGGCCGTAGGATAAATGGGTCTACATGGGCCGTAAACGCACGTAATTGGTATCGGCCCAACACGGTAACAGGCTGTTAACAGGCCGGAGGACAGCAAAGGCTTAATTCTGTCACAGGCATAACGGGTCGTTAATGGGCCAGAATATAGGACAGACTGGAAATGGCGCAACGGGTTAACATGCCAGAAACGGGCCGACTCTTGCCACGGGCCGAATTTGGCCCATTAGGGGAACAGGCCAGTAACGGGCCGGAAGTAATCGAGGGACGGAAAGGAGCCCAAGAACGTATGGGCGGTCAATAGGCCAAAAGCTAACACGGGCTGGAAACAGCCCATGTGAATTTTGGGCCATTAACAGGTACAAAGAAATTTACTGTTCATTATGGGCTAGAGTCACCGTGGGCCTCTAAAGGGCCTAAAGATACGAAGGCCTCATACGGGCTGAAAGAGTCGTGGGCCATACATGGGTCGAAAGTGAAATGGGCTGGTGTTATATTCGACGACCCACATCACGTTGTTGGGCCGATTTTCATTAGGCCCTAACGGGCCGTGAGTTACCGGGCTGTAAAATGGGCTATTTGCGAAGAGACCATTAACAAGCTTTTCATGGGCCAGCCCGCTAACTTTTGACAAAGTCAAACGGGTCGGCTTTGTAAGCTAAATGGGCCAGTGGTGGGCCGTCGCACGTGTCGACATATCATAGGTGCCTATCTGACCCATGAGCTGACACGTGTTTCATCCGGCCAATCAGAATTTTACACGTGGAAATTTCCCATTGGTTCGGGCCGTTAACGGGTCATCGGATCCAAAAACCGACTCGATAGCTTAACAGCGTTCCGTTATGGTGGATGACACGTGTCGGTCACCCTTAACAAAAGAACTTATGTGATGCGCGATTTATCGTCATGGAAGTGGACACTTCCGTGATGATAATTTTGGTAACGTCATGGAACACTTCTACGACAACACATGTATGACTATCTTGATTGTGTCATAAAATCGTCATTGATGTACATGCATGACAGAAAACTTGACCTACTGTGACAAACACGTAGCATCATGGAAGTGTTTTTTTGTAGTGTACCATGTCACCATGCAAGGCACCATGTTTTTCGAGCATGTATTTCGTTTTTCTATAGTTGAAAAACCAATAAATGACATGTTTAATGGTTGATTATTGCCACGCATTTCCTTGAAACCTCTGCCCATTCCTTGTTAAAGGCATGAGAATTTACTAAATAGCATGAGGATGGTTTTCCATACCATTCATGTGCGCCTTTTCATGCAACGATTGTTTGAATTTGAATTATGTGCATTAATGCCTAGAAAATGCACATAATCCCCTAAATATGGTAAATGAACCCGAAAAAGTGCCAAATTTGAACATGGTGATTTGCAGGCACTACAAAAAAAGACACATCTGTGACATTTTGGGACGAACAAATTTTTTTCTATCATTCTTATGACACTTATATGACGATAATTGTGACAAAACCCGGTATCATCATAGATGTGATGGGCTCCTACTTCTATGATAAAAAAATCATGACAAAAAATGGGCTTTTCTTCTTGGGCAGGCCGGAGACACACCGGCATGACATTCTTTGGGCCGTCCATGCCGGAAAAAATAGTGGTAGAAGTGAGGGCGAGGAAAATTTTGGGGAGTTCCCGGTTACGGTGGGTGGTTGGGGCCGACCGACGCACGGAGAGGTTTGCGCGTTTCTCTCGTACACGTACGTGCATGTGTGTGAGGCGTTGCGCTCTAACTGAACCCGAGTGAGGCGTTGGGCTCTAAATGAACCCGAGTGATGGCACTAGCTACGTTAGTGAACCCCGACTGATCCCTTGTTGTTAGCTGAACCCGAGTGATTCCTTTGCAACTACAGCTAACTGAAGTCGATCGAAGCTGCCTATTGATGAACAGTCCCCAATGGGGGTTGGATGAACAGTTCCTAGTGGGGGTTGGATGAACAAGATCCTGTGGTAGTAGAGGTTTTTGCCTCTGGATGAACATGACCCTGATCGAGGAGGTGGGGGTGGATGAACAGTAGCCGATGGAGGGACCCCGTGGAGGGCTAGTTGAATAGGACCCCATTTAGGGCTTGTTTAATAGGACCCTGTGGAGGCTGGATGAATAGGACCCCGTGGAGGGCTGGTTGAATAGTAGCCGATGGAGGGTTGGATGAACAGTAGCTCATGGATGAACAGTAGCTCACTACTAGGGAAAAGGCTAGCAGCAGCGCGGGTTTTAGGTGTATCAGTAGCGCGGGGAGGGGCGCTACTAATAAGGCGCTACAGCTAACACATAGCAGTAGCGCGTGGTCACCGGTGCTGCTGGTACACAAGTGTAGCATCAACGCGGTTATTGGAAGCTCGCTACTTCTAGTAGCTCTAGCGCGCTTTGCAACGGCGCGCTACTGCTATCACGGTACTGCTACTAACTTTTATACACTCGCTACTCCTAATTTAACAGGTTTTTTGTTTTTTTTTGGCATATTTGTTTTGTATTTGAACAGACTTTATAGAAGAATCTTTAGCACATAGAAATGTCATCATGATATACATGCAAATGCGTGCGAGACCACAAATGTAATCATAGCATATACATACAAATAGTCTCATCATAATCATCATCCAACACAAAGTGGTCTCTCGTCATCATCTCGAAAATAGCGATACAAGTCCTCGATTACTTGCAAATACATCGTCATCCATTTAAACAATGGTATACGCGAGAAGAGCTATCATTTTGAGTACATGAGTTCGTATCCCTCTCTCGCATTAGCGTGAACCTAAACTAACTACTGCCCGTCGCTCGGAAACCGGAAACCGGTAACACCTGGGCCTGACACTCCGGCCACTCGTCGTATATATACTCCTGGCGTAGCACTTCTTCGCCATCGATGATCTATGCACCTGCATCGTCACATGAGTCGATGATATGCAACATATATAGTTGAGCAATAGAAAGAGACAGACTTGACAAACATAGAAACAACATATCATAAGCATAAATAACAAAGTTCATCGTACCCAAAATGCCCTAACTAGAGTGATCTTCACTAGTCGAGGAGGAGGACGGTTTAATTACATCACAAATAAAGTTTCACTGTGCATAACTCAAAGTTTTGTCATATAGAAAGTATGGACTAAATAGACACATTGTCATATATCGACAACCACTCCAACATGCCGTGCCATCCATCGATGTCAGGGAGATAGTCCCCGAGCTTAGTGAAAGGCTTCATGTCGAGACGCTGAGAGGCTATCCATGTTCGGGCGTCTTCCCGCGACATTTGTCCTTCTTCGTAGAACATCCCTGTTTTTCCGACGACCTCCTTCATGATGATTTGGGCAAGTTCCCGCTGGATGTGATAGAACTCAGCTCGAAGTCGATGATCCTCGATATCTCCTACGTCCTTTGCCCATTGCAGAATATGGGCATCGCCGGATCTAGGTGACATGCGAAGGTTCTGGTGATCTCGTCTGTACTCCAGCATGTGGTGTAGGACATAGAATCCATCATTAAGAGAATCGCTCGGTTGCTGGATGCAGCAGAAGTTGGTCTTATGGGCGAAGGCGACCCTGCCGCCCCTTTTCTTCTTGTCCCTGACCTCTCCACCCCTTGCTTGGTAGTAAAACATAGCACTATCGAGAACATCCCTGATGTGGGTGTAATCCTTTTTGTGAATGTTCTTCGACGAGTCCAAGTAAAGAGCATGGGAGAATTGGGGGTATAGGATGATGAGGACGGCGTGCCCGCCGCTGCGCAAAATAAGTACACCTCAAATTACTTAGCCTCCACCATGCAAATGAATGACTGAAATCGAAGGAAGGATAGCAGCGCGGATGACTTACACGTGATGATAAGGCACGAGAATCGCCCCCTTGTCCTTATTGGCAAGCATGAAATTGACGATGTATTCCCTCGCGTATACACGGTGCTCTGTGCAGAATCCCAAGAAGCCCTCGTGCATGTAGTACGGGTCAGCGACACAAATATGAGATATCTGCTCAACCCCGATGATGTAGTTCACGTGCAAGGCATAAAGGCGGACAAACATAAAATCCAGCTTCTTCACGTGAAACATGTCGAATATGTAATCAAATGCAGGAAGAACTTATCCACGGGGAAGCTGTCGACATACGACCTTTGCCGCGGAACGTTAACCACGTAGAGTGGGTATCCTAGATCTGTCGAGGCGATGAGGCCTTTCTCTACCCGCAACACATCGTCATGAAGTCTCCTTAGATCGCCGAATCTGGCCTGTAGCGCTGTCCTGAAGCCGAGGCTGCTGAGGCGGCTGGATCATAGAATCAGCTTTTTTGCCTTTCCTCGCTCTCTTCCTAGACTTCTTTACTACCGGAAGGTCGTCCTTAATACGTTGAGACGGCAATTCAGGCACCGATTCATGACGCTCAAACCCTGAGGAGGCGCCAGTATAGACATATTGTTCAGCGCCACCGTCGTCCTCATCCTCATCCATGGCGATGTCATCAGCAACTAATGGAGCCTCCTCCTTAACCCGTCCGCTATCACCCAACCCGACACTCGACGCTAATTGGGTAGGTGGGGTGTTGATGTTCATACCTTGCTGAGGCTGCGTGCTCGTGGGTGTGCTCCCGACCACCTCCAGACAAAGCAGACTCTTTGGCCACAACAGGACCCACCCATTGCAACAATCACCAAGCCAACGCGGTGTCTCGTCGTCATCCACCAGTAGTGTTGGAGGAGGCAAATTCTCGTGGCCCGGTTCGACACTGGCCACGGAAACCTTGAAGACGTCCACCTTCTGGTCGCCGATGGTGTACAATATGGTGCACGGGGTTTCGTCGGCCTGCAAAGAAAAGTTTGCGACGTGAGACATCCGAAAGGTAACGAAAACAGGAGATTATACATTTATATTGAAGGGGGCCGGTGTGACAGATACCGTGAGGGCGTCGAGCTCAGCCAAAGATGAAGCACCGCCGAGCACGTCTAGTGCGGGAGCAGGTGCGGGAGCCGGTGCGGGAGCAGGTGCGGGAGCCGGTGCGGGAGCAGGTGCGGGAGCCGGTGCGGGAGTAGGAGCTCCCAAGAAGTCAGCAAGGGGAAAGTCCTCTGCATTTTTTTTCTGGATTTTGCCTTATCCAAGTGATAACGCCCGTCACCAAGGAAGTAGACAAATCTTCAACCACCTGTTTTGTGGCAGCTACCGCTGTTGCGACTGTCTGAGATGATTTCTTCTCAACCGCAATCTCAACCTTCTTGTCGATGTTTTCTTCGGTTAACTTCCGTCTTTCCTTTCTCTCCTCCGTGGTCTCACGGTAGTACTTCTTCCACGTGGCGCCATCTCCGACATCGTGCACGCGTCCATACGATGGTCGAGTATCCACTGGTTCTTGTTTCAATATGTTCAACGCCCGGTTGAATGGAGTGTCCCACTTGGGCCTCGCCAATGCCTCAAACGGCGAGTTGCTTTCGGCCGCAATCCGGTGCTGCTCTCTCTGCAAAAGGCACAAGGATCGTTTACAAATATGACTAATGTGTGCAGTCGAATTGATCAGAAACTAAAATTACCAGCAGTCTCATGAACTCCGTAATGACCGGTGTTGTCTCGTAAACCTTCTTCACTGGGTCCCAATGGTGTTGGGCCCTCAGGACGTCACGCTCCTGCGGGACGGTGAAATCCGCGAAGGGGTCTGGGATGCCCAGACTCGCGGCTTCCGCGTCCTCCTTGGCCCATTTGGACCTCTTTCCGCCGTAACCATGGCTTCCGAGGTGGTGGCTCCCAATGTTCCTCTATTGAAGCCCCTTCATGTACTTAGACTTGTTTTTGGCAGCTTCGGCCTCGCAAGTGTCACGCCCAATATGCGATACTATCCTAAAGAGACTCGAAGGTCCCACCAAGGATAGAACCGCATATTGAAAGCTTTTGCAAGGTGGATATCATTACATCAACATTACATAATAGATGGGGATACATACAAGAGGCAAACAATGCCACATGAATACAACATCAATACATCAAACATAATAGCATCATCCGACTACGGATGAAACACAAACAGAAACTCAAACGACATCCACCCTCCTAGCCCAGGTTGCCGACCTGGAACCTATCCCCTGATCGAAGAAGAAGCAGAAGAAGAACGCCGAAACAAGCAAACATCGCTCTCGCGTCATGATCATCGCATAACCTGTTCCTGCAACTGGTGTTGTAGTAATCTGTGAGCCACAAGGACTCAGCAACCCCATTACCATGGATATCAAGACTAGAAAAGCTTAAAGGGTAAGGAAGGGGTAAAGTGGTGAGGTTGCAGCAGCGGCTAAGCAAGTATGGTCGCTAACAACGCAAATAAGAGCGAGAAGAGAAGCAAAGGAACGGTCATCAACTAGTAATGATCAAGAGGTGATCCTGAACTCCTACTTACACCAAACATAACCCAAAACCGTGTTCGCTTCCCGGACTCCGCCGAGAAGAGACCATCACGGCTATACACGCGGTTGATGCATTTTAATTCGGATCTGGTGTCAAGTTATCTACAACCGGACATTAACAAATTCCCATCTGCCCATAACCGCGGGCACGGCTTTCGAAAGTTTATACCCTACAGGGGTGTCCCAACTTAGCCCATGATAAGCTCTCTCGATCAACGAAGGATATACCTTCTCCCAGGAAGACCCGATCAGACTCGGAATCCCAATTTAAAAGACATTTCGACAATGGTAAAACAAGACCAGCAAAGCCGCCCGATGCACCGACAATCCTGATAGGAGCTGCACATATCTCGTTCTCAGGGCAACACCGGATGAGACATCCTACGAGTAAAACCAGACCTCGAGTTTCCCCGAGGGGGCCCTGCAGTCTACTCGGTTCGGACCAACACTTAGACAAGCAGTGGCCCGGGGGGGCTAAAATAAAGATGACCCTTGGGCTCCGGAAACCCAAGGGAAAAAGGGCTAGGTGAGGCAAATGGTAAGACCAAGGTTGGGCCTTGCTGGAGGAGTTTTATTCAAAGCGAACTGTCAAGGGGGTCCCATAAATCACCCAACCGCGTAAGGAACGCAAAATCGGGGAACATAACACCGGTATGACGGAAACTAGGGCGGCAAGAGTGGAACAAAACACCAGGCATAAGGCCGAGTCTTCCACCCTTTACCAAGTATATAGATGCATTAATTAAATAAGATATATTGTGATATCCCAACATAATCTTGTCCATCATGGAGCAATCTTCAACTTCACCTGCAACTAACAACGCTATAAGAGGGGCTGAGCAAAGCGGTAACATAGCCAAGCAATTGTTTGCTAGGAAGGGTGAAAAGGTTAGAGGCTGACATGGCAATTTGGGAGGCTTGAAGAACAAGTGATAGGTAGCACAGCATAGCAATAGAACAAAACAACTAGCATAGCAATGATAGTAGTGAGATCCAGGGTAGCGGTCATCTTGCCTGAAATCCCGCTAGGAAGAAGAACGAGTCCATGAAGAAGACAAGCGGACGAAGTCAAACGAATCCTTGCAACTCCGGAACGAAACCGAAGCTAACGAGAGAAGCAAACCGAAAAGAAGCAAACAACATGGTAAACACACAAGCATAATCATGGCATGATGCACAATCAAATATGATGCATGTCCGGTTTAATGACGCATGGCATGGCAAGTGCAACAAACAATACTACAAGTTAAGTGGAGATCAATATGCAACGAGTTGCATATTGACGAAACACCACATCAATTAGTTAGTTCTCTCTCGGTTTTGCTACTGATCAATATTAAATGCTGTTAAACATGGCAAGGGGTGAAGCATAATGAAACTACCTAACTAGGCAAGTTTAAATGAGGCCGGAAGAACAAACAACAATTCCAGAAAATCCTCATGTGCAATTTATGAATTTGGTACTGATCTGCCCTAAAACATATTTTATTGTTGTTAAACAGGAAAAGTAAAGTGCACCATGTTAAACTAGGCATTTTTCCACCCCATTTACATATAAAGTTTATTAAAATTGGAGCTACGGTTATTTTGTTATGAAATAAATCATTTTAACATGGCATATTAGCAAATTTAAACAAACAGCAAGTTAAACATTTTTAACATGGATAAAAGTGGCATATTATTAATCTACACAAAATTCTAAGCATTTTACATATATAAATTATTTACATATGATGCACCATTTGTGAGTTATTAAATGCATGAACTCTAGGGGGTTTTCTGCAAAACGGGTTTCCTGTGGATAATGCTAAAATCGCAGACGGGAAAAAAACATGCATGGGCCGAATCTGACTAGCCCAATAGTGGAAAGGCCAGGGGGGCTACTCACCCTGGGCCTTGGGCCGGTCGGTGGAGAGGGAGGCTGGAAGGGGCACTGGGCCTTGGGGAGGCGCTGGCCCAGGCGCTGGAGGCGCGGTCAACGCCCGGAACGGGCGAGCTGCTACTGCTCTCGTAACTGAAGAACAGAGGCGACAGCAGCAGGTTCAGGCGGCGATGGACCTGGCAGCGGGGACGGCCGGACGGGATCCGGGCGAAGAGGGCCATGTCGCGACGCGGGCGCTGGAACAGGTCCACGCAGGGGAGGCGGCAACGCTCGCTCGAACTGGATGAAGCAGAGGAGACGGCGAGGGACTGGCGAAGCAGGAGCGTGCGATGACGAGGCAGAAGGGGACGACGGGGAAGCGGTCTTGGCGCGGCGGGAGGAGGCCGAGAACGGGCAGCGGAGCATGCTCCTGTCCGGATCCAGTCGGAACCGAGGCGGGGCTGGAGGCAACGACGGCGGTGGACTCGAGCTTCTTGCAGCTTCCATGGAGTTCTCCTGCAAGAACAGAGAGGGCGGGAGGTACTAGAGTGAGAAAGAGAAGAGGGACCAAGGGAGGAAGGGGACAGGAGGAGAAGGCAGGCGCGGCCGGCCTGGGAGTTGAGGTCGCCGGCGGGCTCGTCACCAGAGCGACGCGGGGTCGCGAGGCCGAGGCAGGGGGCTCGGGCAGAGGAGCAGATGCTCCTGGACGAGGGGAGGCGCAGAAGATCGGGCGCCGTGGGCTGCGCTGGTTGGTGGATCGAGGGGATCCAGAGGAGAGCGCCGGTTGAGTTGGGAAGGATCCCCAGGGGAACTGGTTGGCGGCGGCTCGATGGGACAAACTCCAAACTCCCTAGAAGTTAGGGTTTGGCCTGATTTAGACTAGGGGGTCTTTATATAAGGAAAGAGGGAGTTTAGGATAGGTTTGGACCTTCCGATCGTAATCGGACGGTCCGAAAAAAATAGGCTAGGGAGTCTAATAAATAAAACGATGATGTTTTATAGATGTTTGGGGATAATTTGAATGCAACGGTGATGACTGAGCGGTTCGGGTTCGGGTAAGTTTCGGACACGCGCAAAGGGGTTGGTGGCTGAGTATAGAGGGTCAAATGGTCGGGCAACAACAGAATGGTCGGTCTGAGAAAGGTCAATAGAGACGAGGAAGAAGCGGCAACTAACCACGGATGCACATTTTATGAAAACATGCAGATGCGATGCGCATGATGCTATGAGATGAAATGCAAGACAATAACAAAAATGCAAAACAAAAGACAAAAACCCAACCACAAAGGAAATATCATATCGCATCTCCGGAAAAGGCAAGAGTTGGAGTTACGAAAATGGAAAGTTGTATCCGGGGCGTTACAACACTCCACCACTACGAGAGGATCTCGTCCCGAGATCTAGGATGGCACCGGAGGGAAAAGGAAGAGGAAGATAAGAGGTAAAACTAAGTTGCTTCTTTGACAAACGAGTGAAACCATGAGCCTTGAGAGGTTGAGCAAAATGAATGAAAGAAAACAACGAAGATGAACAAAGTTGAAAACACTCTGTTAGTAACGAGGAACAAGGGATACAACAAGAACCAATAGGTTTAGTGATAAGATAGATATTGAAACCACTCCGGTTAAAACAAGATGAGAGAGGAAGAATTCGGGCAACACTCCGGTTGAACATGGAAGGAATAGGACATAAACTTGAGAAGAAGGGATGATACTTGATGAGATCAACAACACACTACCTCCGAAACTATTGAAAGAATGGCACAATGGGTAAGAAAGTTTTCAGACAGCTCTCCGGTTGAGGAAGGAGGCAAAACTTGATAAGATGAGAGAACTCGGATGAAAACACGACACGCCGGTTAAATGGATAAGCATGAAAAGAACATGATCTTGACAAAACGAGGTGATGGGTAAAGAGCACAACATCAGAATGCCTCCGTAATGAAAGAATAGAAGCTAGACCATTGGGATAAAGGGACGGAGAAGAAAATGAAATCTTCTGCCACAAATGAACTTGGAAAGCATCCTTGCAAAGAAGAATAGAACGGACTTGTTGGAGAACCAACCACGAAACGAATAAGCTTGTTGTGGGCTTATGGAAGACAACTCAAAATTATGAGGTGACAAACGGCCACAAACGAAAAACAAATGATTGCTTGAGAGCAATGAAGAGATGAAAACTGCTTTTGCCTAGAGGATAGGAGAAAACTTGGATCTTAGATAAGCACCACAATAGCAACATTCCTTAGGGAAGGCTTAAGGTGAAATCTATACCAAGATAACTCCAGCAAAGAGATTACTGGATTTAAAATATCTCATTCTTGACAACATGTGAATCATGAAACACGAACTCAAATTGTCAAGAATGACATAAGACCACCTCAAGAGATAAGGTAGAAGGAATTGCACTTTGAAATGCAAAAGAAGAATACTTGAACTCCTCCAACAAGAATCTTGAAGAACACTTCGAGAATGAATTAAATCCTTGATGAACCCCCATGTAGAGCCTCCATGAAGAACTCCGGTAATAAAAGGATGATAGAAAGAATGAGAAGTTGAAAACACAAGGTGAAGCCTTGCAATGATTTAGATGGAGCTTCACGACGAGATAATGCGGAAAACTTGGAACTCCGGAAAAAATAAATGAAACACTAGAACCGAGAATTAGTTCATCATGAACAATCTCCGGAAGAAAAGAATTGAATCCCCTCGAGGAAATAAGAATAAGATTTATTGTATGCTTATCCTTCATCAAATTCAATTGATGACAAGCAATGGATTTGGCACACTACTTATTCCCATAGAAAGGATTGAAAGTGATATAGCGCAAACTTTAGAATGTATTGATGGAACCACCGGTGGGGTTTGGAAACAACAAATATTTGATATGATAACGAAGGAAGTGAAATCTTGAACGAACCACCATAAGAATTGAGAATGAAAGTAGCAAAGGCACAATTCACAGGGAAGAATTGGAAAACGAATGAAGATACATGATGGGATTTAGATACAAGTGAACAAAGAGATCATGAGCTTGTTAGAGAATACTTGAATGATGCACCGGTTAGATTTGGAGAACAAGAGTTGAAGGTTGAGAATGAGTAATATTCAGAAATGATGGCATTCGGATTATCAAGAAAGGAAGCAACTCCTGAAATGCATCGGATGGTTGAAAAGAATTCTCACAATCGAAAACAATTATGAGAGGATGACATAATCTAGAACTATGAATCTTCGAGAGAAGGGACAAGATTTAGAGGAAAAACTCTTCTTCAATCTTGAACTGACGACAAGAAACACCACCAAAATTACTGAGATACTCCGGGAGAATGAAAAGCAAAGAGGTTGAGCCAACAATGAAAAGAACTTGAAAGCGATCTTGGAGAAGGCATGTGGCTGATGAAAATTCATTCTTACGTCACACTTGAATAGAATTTAAGAATAACTCCGGAATAGTTAGAAGAGTCAGGTAAGATCCTGGGAAAAGACCTGTGGGTTAGGGCCCACTCAAAAGATACACCTTCGAAAAATTACTTGAAAGGGAAATTGCACCGGTTGAATTAAATGACTTGAATGAGATAACAACCTTGAAATATCTTGAACGGATTGAGAATGGAAACACAAGTCTTGTGAGATACCTTCAGCACTTCGGAACAATTGAATAGGAAGAAGTGAATGATTAAGAGGTGCATCGGCATGAGAAAGCATTAGAAACGAGGAAAGGGATATGATGAATATCGAAAGCTTGAATTGGATCCACCGGAGAAGAAACAACAATGAAGGATGATGAACTTGAAACTGTTGAGCATCTTCATGGGAAATCACCGGATAAGAACATTGACGGAAAAGAATGGAGAGTCTTCCCATCAATAAAATGGATACCCGATTAAGAAATCTAAGTCCTTGAAGAAAAAGGGTGGGAGGGCGGGAAAACAAAGGCAACTTGGGGCAGATGGAATGGATACCGTTGAAGAAAACTTAGAATTGATCTTGCGGATGTTGAAAATGATCGGATCCACTTGAAGAGAAGCACACTGGTTGGAAAAGAGTTGACATGACAACCTTAGTGATCAAGAAGGATTAGTACTCCCATAGAAATATGAGAACACCGCTTGAAAGGTATGGAATCAACACTTGACTTTGAAGCAACTCGAATACCACAAATAAAACAAAACAAAGGATTTGGCTTGCAGAATAAGCCGGAACAAATACATATGATAGAGATTTACCCAATCCCATATCATGCATCTGTGGAAAGATATTCTAGGAGCTACTTGAATTCCCACCTATAAACTCCCGAAACTTTCTGGTTATGCAATCTGGTGTTGGGGATACAGGGGAAGCAATATATCTCACCCAAACTAACAATACCTACATCCAACTGTATCCATCCGTCAACACATAACCAAGAAACCTTCGGAAATCGTGTACCTCAACCTTCAAAAAGCATCCGTTATATGAACTATGGCAATACTCCCGAACTCCCGCCCCAGTACTGGGTGGCGTCGAGGTTATCTCACCAACAACTGCATAAAAGAGATTTTCGATGTCGGCAAAACTCAGGTATTCCAGAACTGCAACGATAAAATTGTGACGACAACACCTCAGAGCTCAACTCCCCGGATCACTGCCACATAAAAGACAGGAGGCACCAAGAACAATGTTCTCGTCACAAGAATATCGGAACGATCCCAAGATACCCGCGTGATCCTAAATTTTTTTAGTGAAATTTGAGGAGAGGAAAGACAAAACATCTACGTCAGGAGTCCTCACCAGAGCGACGAAGGGGGCTAAGGAGTAAAAAGAATCCTACTCTCTGATATATATAATCCTAAGACTCAAAATAGTTTTCTTCTAGACTCAACAACGGCCAACAAACAAGGGGGCTCCTATGGTCGGTCAAGGCTCTGATACCAACTTGTCACGCCCAATATGCGATACTATCCTAAAGAGACTCGAAGGTCCCACCAAGGATAGAACCGCATATTGAAACGCTTTTGCAAGGTGGATATCATTACATCAACATTACATAATAGATGGGGATACATACAAGAGGCAAACAATGCCACATGAATACAACATCAATACATCAAACATAATAGCATCATCCGACTATGGATGAAACACAAACAGAAACTCAAACGACATCCACCCTGCTAGCCCAGGCTGCCGACCGGGAACCTAACCCCTGATCAAAGAAGAAGCAGAAGAAGAACGCCAAAAGAAGCAAACATCGCTCTCGCATCATGATCATCGCATAACCTGTACCTACAACTGGTGTTGTAGTAATCTGTGAGCCACGAGGACTCAGCAATCCCATTACCATGGATATCAAGACTAGCAAAGCTTAAAGGGTAAGGAAGGGGTAAAGTGCTGAGGTTGCAGCAGCGGCTAAACAAGTATGGTGGCTAACATACGCAAATAAGAGCGAGAAGAGAAGCAAAGGAACGGTCGTCAACTAGTAATGATCAAGAGGTGATCCTGAACTCCTACTTACGCCAAACATAACCCAAAACCGTGTTCGCTTCTCGGACTCCGCCGATAAGAGACCATCACGGCTACACACGCGGTTGATGCATTTTAATTCGGATCTGGTGTCAAGTTATCTACAACCGGACATTAACAAATTCCCATCTGCCCATAACCGCGGGCACGGCTTTCGAAAGTTTATACCCTGTAGGGGTGTCCCAACTTAGCCCATGATAAGCTCTCGCGATCAACGAAGGATATACCTTCTCCCAGGAAGACCCGATCAGACTCGGAATCCCGGTTTACAAGACATTTCGACAATGGTAAAACAAGACCAGCAAAGCCGCCCGATGCGCCGACAATCCCGATAGGAGCTGCACATATCTCGTTCTCAGGGCAACACCGGATGAGACATCCTACGAGTAAAACCAGACCTCGAGTTTCCCCGAGGGGGACCCGCAGTCTACTTGGTTCGGACCAACACTTAGACAAGCACTGGCCCGGGGGGGCTAAAATAAAGATGACCCTTGGGCTCCGGAAACCCAAGGGAAAAAGGGCTAGGTGAGGCAAATGGTAAAACCAAGGTTGGGCCTTGCTGGAGGAACTTTATTCAAAGCGAATTGTCAAGGGGGTCCCATAAATCACCCAACCGCGTAAGGAACGCAAAATCCGGGAACATAACACCGGTATGACGAAAACTAGGGCGGCAAGAGTGGAACAAAACACCAGGCATAAGGCCGAGTCTTCCACCCTTTACCAAGTATATAGATGCATTAATTAAATAAGAGATATTATGATATCCCAACATAATCTTAACCATCATGGAGCAATCTTCAACTTCACCTGCAACTAACAACGCTATAAGAGGGGCTGAGCAAAGCGGTAACATAGCCAAGCAATGGTTTGCTAGGAAGGGTGAAAAGGTTAGAGGCTGACATGGCAATTTGGGAGGCTTGAAGAACAAGTGATAGGTAGCACAGCATAGCGATAGAACGTAACAACTAGCATAGCAATGATAGTAGTGAGATCCAGGGTAGCGGTCATCTTGCCTGAAATCCCGCTAGGAAGAAGAACGAGTCCATGAAGAAGACAAGCGGACGAAGTCAAACGAATCCTCGCAACTCTGGAACGAAACCGAAGCTAACGAGAGAAGCAAACCGGAAAGAAGCAAACAACATGGTAAACACACAAGCATAATCATGGCATGATGCACAATCAAGTATGATGCATGTCCGGTTTAATGAGGCATGGCATGGCAAGTGCAACAAACAATACTACAAGTTAAGTGGAGATCAATATGCAACGAGTTGCATATTGACGAAACACCACATCAATTAGTTAGTTCTCTCTCGGTTTTGCTACTGATCAATATTAAATGTTGTTAAACATGGCAAGGGGTGAAGCATAATGAAACTACCTAACTAGGCAAGTTTAAATGAGGCCGGAAGAATAAACAACAATTCCAGAAAATCCTCATGTGCAACTTATGAATTTGGTACTGATCTGTCCTAAAACATACTTTATTGTTGTTAAACAGGAAAAATAAAGTGCACCATGTTAAACTAGGCATTTTTCCACCCCATTTACATATAAAGTTTATTAAAATTGGAGCTATGGTTATTTAGTTATGAAATAAATCATTTTAACATGGCATATTAGCAAATTTAAACAAACAGCAAGTTAAACATTTTTAACATGGACAAAAGTGGCATATTATTAATCTACACAAAATTCTAAGCATTTTACATATATAAATTATTTACATATGATGCACCATTTGTGAGTTATTAAATGCATGAACTCTAGGGGGTTTTCTGCAAAATGGGTTTCCTGTGGATAATGCTAAACTCGCAGACGGGGAAAAAACATGCGTGGGCCGAATCTAACTAGCCCAATAGTGGAAAGGCCAGGGGGCTGCTCACCCTGGGCCTTGGGCCGGTCGGTGGAGAGGGAGGCTGGAAGGGGCACTGGGCCTTGGGGAGGCGCTGGCCCAGGCGCTGGAGGCGCGGTCAACGCCCAGAACGGGTGAGCTGCTGCTGCTCTCGTAACTGAGCAACAGAGGCGACAGCAGCAGGTTCAGGCGGCGATGGACTTGGCGGCAGGGACGGCCGGACGGGATCCGGGCGAAGAGGGCCATGGCGCGACGCGCGTGCTGGAACAGGTCCACGCAGGGGAGGCGGCAACGCTCGCTCGAACCGGATGAAGTAGAGGCGACGGCAAGGGACTGGCAAAGCAGGAGCGTGTGAAGACAAGGCAGAAGGGGACGACGGGGAAGCGGTCTTGGCGCGGCGGGAGGAGGCCGAGAACGGGCAGTAGAGCATGCTCCCGTCCGCATCCAGCCGGAACCGAGGTGGGGCTGGAGGCAACGACGGCGGTGGACTCGAGCTTCTTGCAGCTTCCATGGAGTTCTCCTGCGAGAACAGAGAGGGCGGGAGGTACTAGAGTGAGAAAGAGAAGAGGGACCAAGGGAGGAAGGGGACAGGAGGAGAAGGGAGGCGAGGCCGGCCTAGGAGTTGAGGTCGCCGGCGGGCTGGGTCACCGGAGCGACGCAGGGTCGCGAGGCCGAGGCTGGGGGCTCGGGCAGAGGAGCAGATGCTCCTGAACGAGGGGAGGCACAGAAGATCGGGCGCCGTGAGCTGTGCTGGTTGGTGGATCGAGGGGATCCAGAGGAGAGCGCCGGTTGGGTGGGGAAGGATCCCGAGGGGAACTGGTTGGCGGCGGCTCGATGGGACAAACTCCCTAGAAGTTAGGGTTTGGCCTGATTTAGACTAGGGGGTCTTTATATAAGGAAAGAGGGAGTTTAGGATAGGTTTGGACCTTCCGATCGTAATCGGACGGTCCGAAAAAAATAGGCTAGGGAGTCTAGTAAATAAAACGATGATGTTTTATAGATGTTTGGGGATGAGTTGAATGCAACGGTGATGACTGAGCGGTTCGGGTTCGGGTAAGTTTCGGATACGCGCAAAGGGTTTGGTGGCTGAGTAGAGAGGGTCAAACGGTCGGGCAACAACAGAATGGTCGGTCTAAGAAAGGTCAATAGAGATGAGGAAGAAGCGGCAACTAACAATGGATGCACATTTTATGAAAACATGCAGATGCAATGCACATGATGCTATGAGATGAAATGCAAGACAAGAACAAAAATGCAAAACAAAAGACAAAAACCAAACCATGAAGGAAATATCATATTGCATCTCCGGAAAAGGCAAGAGTTGGAGTTACGAAAATGGAAAGTTGTATCCGGGGCGTTACAGCAAGCCTCCTTGAATATTTGAAACTGGTCTTCCGTGATTGTCGGATTATCCTTTACAATCTCGGAGTAGGGTTCCTTCTTGTCGATGATCCTTCCTTTCACTCGAGTTTTCCAGGCGGCCAACGCGTCGCTAAACTTGGTCATGGCGTGTTTGTTTATCTTCTTCATTGTTGGGTCCTCGTCTGGATCTTCATAATCCTTCTCATTCTGGCCCGGGAACAAGAATATCTGGTGAAACTTCTTTAGGAGGGTGCTCCTCATATTTTCTATCTTCTGTAGTTTCTCATCGTTGATGGTGGCGGTTGTCTGTACGATGCAGCCTATTTTATTGCCGTAGCACGAGCGAGCTTCCTCGGGTGCCTTTGGGTCAAAAATGCCGTCGTCCACCTCCGTGACCACCAGCCTAGTAGTCCTGAGTTTGTTAGGAAGCCGTTACCTCTTTGCTTTCGGTTCTACACCGGCTCCGCTCCCCGAGGCAGCACCGGTCTCAATCTCAGCGCCGGTCCCGATGCCGGTCTGAGTCTCAGTGCCGGTCTCAGTCTCAGCACCAATCTGCGTGTTGGCCTCAGTCCCCAATGCCATCGGTGGGCCCAGCAACAACATCGATTGCTCGTCGGTAAGGCTAAAAAATTCGTCTGCCGCCCGGTAGGCGTCGACGCAATCACCAGAACCCTCTCCTTCATCGTTGCTAGCCATGTTTCCTATGATTAAATCTAGTCAATTAATTCTAGACCTAATAAAATGGATAATGACATAAAAAAGGCCT
Source organism: Triticum aestivum (assembly GCF_018294505.1). Lineage (NCBI taxonomy): Eukaryota > Viridiplantae > Streptophyta > Magnoliopsida > Poales > Poaceae > Triticum > Triticum aestivum. The sequence goes on from NC_057804.1 coordinate 474,822,225, forward strand.
ATTGTTTTGCAGGAATGTTGACTCCTTCCTAGTGCGGCAAATCCTGGGCACTCGATATGTCCTAGTTTGTAGCACAAGTCATGCCGAAATTCACGGAAAATGTTAGCATGACCATTGCTAAAAAGTGGACAAATCGAGAACCTGAAATTTGCCGGAACAGAAATGAATCAACATTCCGGCAAAACATAGGCCACTCAGCATCATTCCCTAGAAACAACAAAGCCACTTGGGCACAATTGAACCACTTCAATGAAAAGATATAACATGACCACTTCAATGAAAAGATATAATCAACAATAAAAGTCTAGGAAGGGATCATCTTTAAAATAAAATTTGCCTAAATTCTTTTCCTTCACTAAACACTTCTCTGCCTAGGACAAAACCCAAATTATGTTGGTCTAGCTATTCCTCTCTCTCACACAAACACACATTATTATCTCTAACCCTTCTCTGCCTAGGACATAACCTAATTAAATTGCAAAGGAACTCCATTTCTCTAACCCTTCTGACCTAATGCTCTAAAATAACATTTTCCTCTAACCTAGCCAACCTACTTAACCTAGATTGTTAATCCAACGAACCTAATTAACCTACCTATTTAACCTAGTTAGTTAATCTAGTTTACCTACATAATTAACATAATTAAACTAGTTAACGCAGCTAGTTCTCTGTCAAAGCCCTAAATAAATTTTTGCACTAATTAACCTAGATAATTAACCTAATTAAACTAGTTAAACTGACTAGTTCTCTGTCAAAGCCCTAACTATTTTTTGCACTAACCTAGATAATTAACCTAATTAAACTAGTTAACCTAACTACTTCTCTGTCAAAGCCCTAACTAAATTTTAGCCCTAACCTAGATAATTAAGCTAATTAAACTAGCTAACCTATGCATGAGAGAGAGAGGAGGGGTGGGGGCTTACAGAGGATGGCTTCGGTGGTGGCGAGGGAGGCAGTGGTGGCGAGGGAGGCAGTGCTGGCGAGGGAGGCAGGGGCGTCTCCGGTGACGGCGAGGGAGGCAGTTTGGCGAGGGAGGATCCGGTGGCGTCGACGGCGGCTCCGGTGGCGTTGATGAGGCCGCGCGGCTCCGTGGCGTTGGGGGCGGCTCCGGTGGCGTCGATGGCGCACGACTCTGGTGGCGTCGACGTCGGCAGGAGACGACGGCGAAGTGGGGCGAGGGCGAATCGGGGAGACGGCGGCGGGGTGGGTCGAGGGATTTGGGGGAGAAGTGGTGGCCGGGGGGAAACAATTTTTTGGTTAAGTCAAATTTAGCGGTAGCGCATTTCGCAAAACGCGCTATAGCTAAGATAGCTACGGCGGTTTTCACAAAACGCACTGCTGTTATAGCTATGTAATTTTCTTCCATTTTTTATTTTCTTTTCTGTTTCTATAGAGGGGGTCTAGGACACGTGCTGCAGCTATGTTAGCTATAGCGCCTCTTACAAACACACGCTACTGCTATGCCTTCCTCCGTTTTTTCGCTTTTTCAATTATTATGCTTTACATTTTATTTTTTCCTTTCTCCTTTTTCTATTTCTTTCATTTTCATTTACTTTTCTATTTGTTTTTCATCTTATTTTATTTCCATTAGTAGTGGCGCTCTTCGTAGGAAACGCGCTACTACTTATACCCTAGCGGTAGCGCGCTTCTTCCAAGCCTGCTACTGCTATGCGTATCCTATCACTCTACCAACGGGAATATTAGTAGTAGCGCTTTTGGCACTACACGCGCTGCTGCTAAGGGTGTATCTGTAGCGCGGTTTTTCCTCAATCGCTACTGCTATCTAGCACTAGCGCTCTTTTTAACCCGTGCTCTTGCTAAATTTCTGTGTATAGGCTTTTCCCTATTAGTGGCTGGTGGAGGCAGGAGGAGGATGTGGTGGATGAATAGTGCAGGTGGAGGCTGAAGGAAGTCGATGGTGGGTGAACAGTAGCCCGTGGAGTCCCATTTTGCGGTACGCCACACCACTCTGATGAACAAGACCCTCGTTTCGACCATAGTGCTCAAACACAAGTCCGTTTCCTCCGTTTTGCAGTATGCCACACCCCTCCCGATGAACAAGGCCCCCGTTTTGACCGTAGTCGGTCAACAGAAGGCCGTTTCCTCCGTACTGCGGTATGCCAGACCCCATTTTGGCTGTTCTGTCCAAGCCTATTGGCTCCCGTTGAATAGGATGCATTCCGACCCTGTCTATTGCCTCCCGATGAACATGACGTTGTTTCTCTGTTCCGACCCAGCCGGTTGGCTGCCCGATTAATAGGACACCATTGTTGCCGTCCGATACCTCTCCATGTACATGAGCCCTGGCCGTACATATGTGCAAGTACGCGTTCGAGACCCCGCCCGTATGTACGTACCTAGCCGTACTTATTGGCATGTGGCTGTACTACGTGTACACAATTTAGAAGGGACTTCCTGAACTACTAAGTCAGGGCTCTACTACTACACGTGCCGCTGCTTACTCGGCCACGGTTCATTGTTGCAGAGAGACAGATTGACCAGTATGTACGTACACGTTCGTGACCAGAATGACAACGCTATGTATGGTTCCACCAGGTGGGTCCTGGCTGTCAGGGAGGATAAGGAGGCACTTCCTTGCGTGCAAAGTTATTGATGGTGGGTCCGAGCTGTAAGGGGGAGGAATCATTTTTTTCACGCCTAATATGGAGGCACATTCCTTGCGTCCAAACATATAGCTGGTGGGTCCCATCTGTCAGGGGGGAAATGTTTTTTTTTTGCAAAATACAGCTAAGCCAATATATAGAGGCCCTTCCAGTAGGTCCTTGCTGTCAGGTGGAGGAATCATTATTTTGCACGTAATAAGGAGGCACTTCCTTGTTGCGGCCATGGACCCACCTGTCAGCTTCTCCACGTATAGTGATCTTCCGATGTAAGTTGTTCCTTGACCATGTTGACCACACCGCGCCGAGAGCACCAAGGCAGTGGACGACAGCGAGGCCTAGGAAGGGAATGACCCGGAGCCGGGGAAGACTCGGTAGTTGTTTCACACGGAGGGGCATACGAGGGTTTACTGGTTGGGCTGCAGTGTGAGGCTGTCGTCACTTGAGAATAACAACAGGTCTGAGTGAGTACATGGATGGCTAGGCCAGTGATGGGAGTAGGGTGGGACGGTGAGGCCTGTGCGGCAGCAGAGCCAGACATGGGAGGCAGGAGCGGGCGGTGGTGCTGGTTTGGCTGGCTGGAGCAAGAAGACCAGAGGTTGAAGAAGCACTATAGCCGTTGGATGGACACAATATGGTCACTGGAGCTAGAATCGTTCATATTGACTAAGTTCACAAAGCCCTCTGTGTGCGTTAGTAGGCCCACAAGTCAGCCTCCAACTATGGTGGGTCCCATATAGCAGGGGAAGTATTCATTTTTTTGTGCGTAATAAGGAGGCACTTCCTTCCGTGCGAAGATATAGCTAGTGGGTCCGAGCTGTCAGTGGGGGAATTTTTTTTCACAAAATACAGAGGCCCTTCCGGTGGGTCCCTGTTGTCAGGTGGAGGAATCATTATTTTGCGCATAATAAGGAGGCACTTCCTTGCGTGCGGACATGGACCCACCTATCAGCCTCTCCACGTACAATCCTCTTTCGATGGATGTCGTTCATTGACCATGTTGACCACGCCACGCCTAGAGCACCAGGGCGATGGACGATGGTGAAGCCTAGGAAGGGAATGACCCGGAGCCCGGGAAGACTCGGCAGTGGTTGCCCATGCAGTAGGGAGTATGATGGTTTACTGGTTTGGCTATCGTCACCGGAAAATAACATGAGGTGTGGGTCAGAAGAGGAATGGACTGGCCAGCGATGGAGTAGGGTGGGGCGGTGTGGCCTGTGCAACAGCACGACCACGGGAAGCGGGAGTAGGCACTCCCAGTGGCACTGGTTTGGATGGCTGGAGCAAGAAGATCAGATATTGAAGAAGCGGCACGGCCGTTGGATTAACATCCAACGGTCACTGCTGCTAGAATCGTTTGTGGACTAAGTTGACAAAGCCTTTCATACACATCAACCTAGTAGACCCACAAGTCAGCCTCCAAATCTGTCCCAAACAGCATAGAGCCTGAAATTTCTAGCCAGATTCAAATTTATTTAAAAACTAAACATACCTTAATTTAAATCCAATGAAATTTTACCCGCACAAAAACAATGAAATTTAAAATACCAAAATCCAAAAGAAAAAAGTATTTTGGAACTAATTGGTTGTTTGTTGTATTTTTTCATTTTATAGCCCATTTCTTATTACTTATAGCCCATTTTATGGGCAAGCCCGAATGCATCCCTCCTCGTCTTGAAAGATTTCTAGCCCACCAAGGCGTAGAAAAGCAAGTAGGCCTACATTGGTTATTCTGCAAAAAACAAAATAGCTGGGCTAGCCATTTTCAGTAAGGAAAAAAACTGGGTCAGTCATGTGGTAAACATATGAACTAAAATCCTGGGCTAGACGGGCCACAGCTCCCACACAACCCAGTTGATACCCTTCTCCGTCCGAAAAAACATATTGCATGCGCTGCTGGTTCCCGGGTGGCTGTCGCTCCTTGTGCAGTTATCTTGCTTATTGACTACGTTGATAGTGGTGTACGAACCAGATGTCAGGAAACCATTAGGAGGAACCCTTTTTTTCTTATAACAAAAGAGGCTCGTTCGTCGGATAATATTCCCGAAACTGCGACCGTTTGATCTCGCATCACAACTAAAACTACGAGGAAAATGCGTTTGTTTGCCGTCCTCCTACCAGGAATGTTCGCCACATAAGTGACTAGCACCCTTGGTTTTAAACCGACAGGTCTTGGTTTCGAGTCCCAAGAACCCTCAATTTTCTCCTCCTTCCTTCCTCACAAAAAAAAAGAAATCAAAGGCTTGAGAAGGCGTACAGAACAAGCTAGTGTACCAGTAAAGAGACATTGCCGAGTTTTAGAAAAAAGAGAGAGGTGCTCCTATAGCTCGTTCGAATCCAAACCTAGACTATGACTATATATGGTGATATGCTACTCTACAAGTAATGAAACTAACATATCCAACATTTGCTTCTCCTCTTCTCTACTTACTCTGCCTAGCATCAGAAGCTCTAGTCTCAACAACCAAATCCGCTGGCGGCTTGTCCACCTCCTCTTCAGCAGGCAACAACCAGATATGCGCCAAGTCACCACATGTACCATCGCCTATGGGTCTCATCACACCCTCACCGGCACACGCACCGCGGCCGATTGCTCATCCCAACCCACTGTCGTTGGTGTGGTGCCACTGCTGCAAATCACGAAGAGTAATTCGTCACGTCTCAACCACAATCCTCAACCCTGGCCGAGTCTTCTACAAATGCCCGAATCATGGGGTAATTATATGTTTAAGTGTTGTTCCGTTGCTTTCAGTTGCTGATTTTTTTAATAGTTTGGTTGATGATCTTCCTATTTGATTCATGCAGAAAAGGGAAGATTAGTGTGATTTGTATTTTTGGGAAGTTGTTGATGTGGGGGAATGCAACTATGCTGATTATTTGGTTAGCCAAAGAATCCAATACCAGCAGGTTGGGCTGTTGGACAAGTAACCAAAGGAACAACACAAGAGGAAGATGTAGAGCAGAAGGTTAAAGATGCAGTTCTTCTGATCATGGCCAAGCAACAGCTGCTGAACGGCCTTGACAGTAATGAGGAGATGAAAGAGCTTGTGAAGATAATGAGCAAAATCGATGTGCTCTGTAGGATGATTCTCTCTTTATTTGTAGTGTTTGTAGCATTCGTGATGTATTCAGTGGCTATGACATAAGCACTTTTCTGAAACTAGTAATGAATGAAACCTATTTAGCAGTCTAGGAGTAGTGTTGTGAACATCTAATGATTCCTATTAACATAAATGGGTGGGGGGTATCCCCTTTTTCTCATAAATAAATAAATGGCAGAGGCCCTTCTGCTAATAAATAAATAAATTAGCAAAGGCCCTATCGGGCCAGCTTTGTTCCCATTCGAAGACGTCGAGCTAATTGTAGTCCAACAAAAAAACTATGTCATCAAATACAAGTTTCACAGCCAAATATGGGTACAACTAAACAACAATGTCATCACGTTTTAGTGGTCATACAATCACCAAACACAAATCAACATACATAATAAGTGATGTTCTCATAGCAAAATACTAAACAACAAGTTCATCAGGTTTCAGTTGCCATAGCAAACACAAATTCACAGTGTAGATAAAAACATCTCGTGACAGGCAAATACGACAAAAGCAATCTAATCATCATCCGCGGCAGCAGTGTCAACATCTTCGCCATGTGTATCAGTCTGAATCATAATTCCCCCAGTGTCGTCTTCTTCTTCATCCACGATGTCCTCGAATGTTGGCGTCTTATTGATCAACTCTTATATGTCCACATCCCAACAGGCAATCTTTTTGCCAGCGTCATTGACGTGATGGTTCTCAAAGATATTAAGAACAGCTGTGGAATCTTCTACATCAGGAGGAGTGTAAGCATTATCTTGTTGTGCAAATTCATTAAACAAATTCCTCTGCTCAAACCTTTGCAATACTCTCCAGTCATTGCTATGTGTGAATGTGTCTTCCAAGAAAAATATCGGTGTTGCTTAATTTGCCAAAATAAAAGGCTCGTAGGTGTGATACACCGCCTTGAAATTGATGGATTTGGAATAATCATCAGCTCTAGGTTTTGCGATCCTGGAGATCAGGTTATACAAATGAGAGGACAACAGAACCACACACTGACGAATCTCGAAACTGGAGATATACTCCAGCTAAAAAATGTTTGTTATATTAGCATACATTTCAGTTGTCTCTTTGTCGTACTTATCTGTGCTCATGATGGCACTGTTTTGTGTCTTCCTGCCTTCGTCACGTGCAAGGGTGTTGTAGCACACATCTCCAACAATGCAAATTCATAATGTCTTACCCGAGTATCAGGACCCATTGCTAGTGCGTAATGGGCATCATTAACTGTCTGCCCATCCTCCTGCATCTTCTTAACATATAGTTAGAAAATAGACAAGCTGGTCATCTTATGCACTCAATATATTAAAAAGACTGGTAGTGTAATTCAAAAGCTTACATGGCTCTTAAACCATTTCGCAAATCCTGCCATAACCAGTTTGTCAATGTTGCGGCAGTAACTCCTTTTTGTAGATGTTGCACAACATAGTGATCGTGTAAAACATCTAAATATATAAGAATGTGCTGCAAGTTTAGTAGATTATGATGTATAAGCTGCAGTACTTAGCACTTACTCGATATAAGGTAGAATCTCAGGACAGTTATTCAACACATACCAAATCATTTTGTCCAAATATTTAGGTTTATCGTCTTGTCGACTCTTTCTTGTAACTCGAACAGAACAATCAAAAACATTGAGCCCGGGATAGTCTTCACCCACCTCTTTGCTAAGCTGATCAGCCGTTTCAATGTATTTTTTTGCCGAATTTCAACACTTCTGTAGCAATGTAGGCCTCTGCAATGGAACCCTTGGATCTAGCTCTATTTCTCACATCTACCTTCAAAGTGCCTAGCCGCCTTTCAATAGGGTACATCCAGCCATATTGTACTAGGCCTCTAAGTAGTGCCTCATCAGGTAGATGAACATCCAAATGCACCATCACATCAAAGAAGGCTGGAGGATATATCTTCTCAAGGTCGCATAGGATAGTTGGTATCTTGTCTCTAAGACACTCCAAAGCATCTATCCTGATATTTCTATTGTAGAGTTCCCTGAAGAATTGTCCCAACTCTACAACTACTCCGTATAAGTTAGGGCGGCCCAATCCTCTAGGATAACATGTAAAACCCTTTGAAGTAGGACGTGGCAGTCATGATTTTTCAACCCTGTAACTTGTTTCGATCCGCACTGACTCTCCTTTCAGGGTTGGAAGCAAATCCATGTGGGAATCTCACACGTGACAAGACCTCATAGAATTCTTTTCTTTTTACCTTGTCCAAGACGTACACAACTGGTGCCATATCCCATGGTTTACCTCCATCTTCCATCTGCAAATCCTTTCTGATACCCATGTGTGTCAAATCAATCCTAGATTTTAAGGTATCTTTCGTCTTGCCTTCAATATTAAGAAGTGTGCCGATAATACTGTCACATATATTTTTCTCGATGTGCATCACATCAAGATTATGCCGCAGATCTAAATCTTTCTAATAATCCAAGTCCCACAAAGTGTACCTGCGGGTAAACAATAATCTCTCTTCTGCCCTGCCACGCTTCCTTTTCCCGCTACCATTAGCAGGATGGTTTCCTGGTGTAATATGCCTGACCTCCTCTAATTCCACTTGCAACTCATTGGCGGTGAGCCTCTTTGGCGCATCACAATTTTCATGCTTTGCATTGAACAAATGTCTTCGATATTTTGTAGGACATAGCTTATCCTTGGCAAGGAAATGATGGTGTCCAATGTAATAGATCTTGCTAAGTATTGTGTATGATAGCGGATTCTTGTCACAGCGAACACATGCATTGTAACCATGTGTCGTTCGCCCTGACATAGTTCCCAAAGCCGGATAATCATGAATGCACCAAATTATAACAACACGCAGAAAGAAATCAGCTGGTGGGCTGCTATATAGGTCTCGAGTGAGAACACCCCTCCATAATTGTTGAAGTTCCCCCACAAGAGGCTCCATGAATAAATCATAATCCTTTCCAGGACTTTTTGGACCTGGGAAGGCCATCATGTAGTTTGATTCTTTAATGCAGACATTTGGAGGCATGTTGTAAGGGATAACAAGCACTAGCCACATGCTATATGTGGCGCTCTGGTGGCCAAATGGGTTAAATCCATCTGAAGCTAAGCCAAGTCTAACATTTCTTGGGTTAGCAGCAAAGTTTTTGTGTTTCTGATTGAAGCTTTTCCAGTCACTACCATGAGATGGATGGCTCATTACATTCTGATCTCTATACTCCTGGTTCCTAGAATGCCACTGACATGGAAATATCACGTCAGATGTCCTCGTGAAAGGACTTAATCATGGAGCCATCGCGATGGGTTAGCTTAAAGGGGTTAAACCGGACAGAGGTCACGAGGGTTTTTATACTAGTTCGGCCCCTTCGATGAAGGTAAAGGCCTACGTCTAGTTGTGATGGGATTATTGGGGTCTTGATAACCAGGGAGCTAAACACGCTATGTCTGGCTCTCAAGTTGTTGTTTCTTGTCCCTGAACCGCCACCGGGTCGTCCCCTTATATACATGGGTTGACGCCCGGCCGGTTTACAGAGTTCCGAGGCCGGCTCATACAAGTGTCCGGCTCGGTCTCTCCTTTCCTATCTTACAATATAAGTTATATGATTATGGCAGTTTACCACTATGGGCCCTAATCCGCATTTGGGCTCCGGGCCTCTAAGCTTCATAGTAAAGCGCCATCTTGTGGGTCTTCGTGGGCTTCAATATAGTTGAGGGTGAACCGGCCCCTCCTGGGCGGTTTACACTCAGTAGTTATATCCCCAACATTAGGCCCCAGATTGATTTGAACATGTTCATGTCAATCTTCAGTACTTAGAAAAATCATGTGAACATCTTCCTTCATTTCTCATAAACCTCCATGATGACTTCTTTTATAAACTTTGTTAAACCGCCATGTCGTCATCCTCTGGTCACAGCAACGGATCATCATGATGTCATCTCTATAAAAAACGATTAAAAAGATTCCTTCATTAATGGTATCCCGAAAATCGAGGCGTCAGCCGCGCCCACTTTTGTCGCTTCAGGCTCCTTGATTCTTGCGCTCGCCATTTATCCCTTTGCCTTATAAATAGGCTCGGGGGCCCTTTCTTTCTTCCCCTTCCATGCCTCTTCTTCCTCCTCGCGACGCGCAAGCTCTGAAGCTCTGCCGCCGCCCTCGACCTTCGAGCACTGCGTCGACAAAGGCCGCTGCATCAACCTGATCGTACCAGAAACCTGCGGCTCTCCTCTGCTAACCCGGCACATCTAGTAAGCCTTCTCCTCTCAACCCTAGATCTGTACTTAGGGTTTCTGCATCCATCTGTGTTCATAGTGTTCATCTTTGCCCGCTGCCTTCGCGCTTACTGTTGAATCTAGATGAACTTATCATCCTCCTATGGCGGCCGAAGTTTGTAATTTTAGTTTGCCTCGCCGTAGTACCTCCTCTTGCCTTGATAGTTCCCTTCTGGATCTATGGAGTTCTGTTGTTGCCATTTTAGGGCTCAGAATAATTTTCTTACTGAACCACGGTAGATCCAAATTTATACTGTCATTTTGTGAAACCTGTTTCTGTCAACACTTAGCAGATTTTCAGCTCTGGCTCTTCCACCAAAGGGAGGTTTAACTTTAGTAGTTGACAATCCGCCATACACCATTAGCCCTCACTTAAACCGCCATCTTGATTTGAACGGTAATTTCCGGTTTATCTCACATGTATGCTTTGATCAAATTCCTCGTTTAACACTGATTACTGCACTTGAACCGTCAATCGTAAACCGGCCTTCATTTTTCCTTTACAGTTTGCTTTCCAAGATGACCAAACAATTTTCTGCTTGTAACTGGGTTCCGTCCCAGATCACGGAAACACAAATCAATGGATATGTTACCACTGGCACTTTAGCCTCAAAAAGGGTCCTTCATTGGCGAGTCCCGGGCCCTGAGTGCCCTCCTGAGCCTCAAGATGGAGAAGTGATTGTATTTATGCCACACTTGGACCGGGGATTCAGCCCGCCCGGATCAAAAAAATTCCGAGATGTCCTTGCGAGCTTTCAACTCCATCCACAAGATATTGGACCGAATTCCGTGTCCAATATATGTAATTTTCAAGTGTTCTGTGAAGTTTACCTTCAAGAAGAACCATCTGTGGAGCTTTTCCGGGATTTTTTCCATTTAAACCGCCGCACGGAGTTCTCTAATGGTCCCAACACGGAACTTGGTGGGGTATCAATCCAAAAGAGAAAAGAAGTTGATTTCCCTCATGCAAAACACCATAGCCATCCCAAAGATTGGAACCAAACTTGGTTTTATTGCGGGAATACTGCCCCTGCTGGAGAAAATCCTTTGCCGGGTTACTACCCTCACCGGCTTAGCAATGGCCACCCATTACCTCTATGATTAACTGCCAAAGAACGGCAAACTTATGCACCTCAACTCACCAAGCTCCGGGCTCTCCTGGCAAACGGTTTGACTGGTATTGATCTCGTCCGCTGCTGGGTTTCTTGGGGTATTCTGCCTTTAAGTCGCCGCCCCGGATTAATGCATGAATATAGTGTCAATGTCAAGGATCCTCAACGATATCATGAAATAGAAATGACAGACACTGAAGTTACTGAATCTGTGAAGAAGATGCTTGACGAACCAATCATCGCATGCAGCCAAATCGGATTGCCACCTTTTTACACCGCCAACAAACCACCAGCGGTAAAGTTTAATTTAATGCTCACTGATTCGCCTCCGCTTTAACAATGTGCTTATACTCCTTTGTTTTTATTTCACAGGCCAATAGTTCCTTCTGGAAGCGGAATAAACCGGCTAGGGCTCCTCGTGCGAAGAGCAAGGTCATCAAGAAAACTGCCAAGAAGAAAACCACCGAGTCTTCTGATCCGCCAGAAGATATTGACGAATCAGATCCAGAGGTAGAACTTAACTCGCTTGGTTCCTTTTTCATACACCTTATTAATAATGACTATTCCCAGGATGATGCAGCGGCCAGCCGTGCGGACCATGTTGAGGTAATCTCTCTTTCCTCCGATTCAGATCTTGTGCCGGTTCAAAGATTTTAACGTGCAGTTGGGAAAGTAAAATACTCTCACCCTCTTGCTTATTTGGATCCGGAATTTTCTTTGAAGACACAGCAAGCTGAAGAGCATCGCACAACCCGGCACAGTGGCCAGAAAATCACTTCTTCCGGTTTACCAGATACACCAACCCGGAAACGTCGTCCAGAGGTTACTTGTTCTCCCGAAAAACTTTATCCTTTGAAGGGTTTCTTCAGATACCCACTTAATCCATCTGATCTGAATTACCAGGCGTCTTCCAATTCGTCTGGCGGTTCATCAACCACTCAGCTGCCTCCCCTTAAAACCATCCCTGGGTAAGAAAACTGCCCTTCATATTTTTCCTTCATAGTTCGGGTTACCGTGCTAATCTTTTGTTTTGATATCACAGTGCCAAAGCCTGCATGAGCAAGAAGGCTAAAACTAGTGCCCCTATTGGTGAAGTTGAACCGGATAAGGCTCCTGAGGGTTCCGATAGAAATACTGATGTTATGGATGATTCCACCCCACAAGGCGAGAACACTGAATCTAATCTGCCGGAAGCTGACCCGGCCACTCATATTGATCCGTCGAGCCCTCATGCTACTCCTCCAAGCCCGGCTGCTAATCCGCCGAGCCCGACTGCTAATCCGCCAGCCCAGCTAGGGGTACCATCAATCCGCCAAGCCACCAAAAGGTGATGATGATGATGTTGTTGTTATTGGCACGACTCACACTACTCCTGGTAATCCAGTTATCTTGGCCAAACATACTGCCAAAGAGGAATTCACTGCAATGGGCAAGGGGAAAGGGAAGACTGATTTATCCAATTTCATCAACCTTAGTGCCGAGGAACTTCATTCCGGATTTTTAAACCGCCTTTACACCAGCCGTGACTTTGAAGCCGGTTTGGTGAACCTGATGAAGGAGCGTTATGAGGTACTCTTCAAGAACACTTTGAAATTTATTCTATTCTGTATATCTCTTCCATTGTAGCCCCCAAGGCCCGGGTTATCTCTTGAAGATAAACCGAGACTTCGATATAAAAACACTTCAACGGAGTAACCCCCAAGGGCCGGTTTGTCTTCTTGAAGACAAACCGAGACTGTCTGTCCTTGTTGATTGCCTTTACTTATAATTGATCAATTGTGCATTAGCCCCCAAGTGCCAAGTTAATACCTGGATTGAGCCTTGGGACTTGAAAAAGACTCACTTTAAAAAGCAATCCACATTAGCCCCCAAGTGCCGAGTGCATAACTTGTTATGTGCTGGGGACTTTAACAATTTCATCTTCTGACTTTTGCAGACTGAGAAGACGATCAAAGAATCTCAAATCGCCGACCTTCAAGAGAACATCAAGTCCCAGCAAGAAGAGACCTCTAAAGCCAAAGAGGGGCTAAAGGATGTTTTGACAACCATGGAGCAATTGAAGGATGGCTTTAAAAATGAATGCGCCAACTGGGAAACAGAGAAAGCTGCTTTGTTGAAGCGGGCTGAAGATGCCGAAGCAGCTCTTAAACCGGTAATGCAAGAGCTGGCAGGGCTAAAACATCAAGTGGATGCTATCAGTCTTTGGTAAGTACTTTGTCATAGCTGGTTTGAAAATATGTTGAACTCTGCCAGTTTAACATTGAATTCTTAAACCGTTGCAAGTAATTGCATTGCTCAGCTGGGCACAGATATGCGGATGAAATTGAAGGCAGCGTACACTTTGATTGACCAATTATACACTGGTGCCCAACGGGTTATCTGTGCAGTCTCATACAACAAACCGGCACCAACATTGGTCAAGGACACACTAGCAAGATTATCCATGACACCGGCTCAGATAGAGGAGGTGAAGCGATCTGCTGCCAGGGCTGGCGCTTTACTAGCACTGACTCGGGCCAAAGCATGGATATCTGACTTGGATCCAGTTGATATTGCCAAGGGATTTCCGGATGAACAAGCAGATGGATCAGCTTTTGACAACAAAGCCCTCAAAGCCCTGACAAAGGAGATGCGTCCATTATCAAGTCAACTGGCTGCAGAGGCTAACTTGACTGTTCATCAGTCCTTTTACGATGAAAGGAACCAGCGGGTTGACACGACTATGACAGAAGCGCAAAACCTTATCCCGCCAATCCGTAAGCACACTTACGCCCCTGATGTTGACCCGTCAAATCTGATAAGTGAAGAAGCTGTATTTCAGGCTCTAACCCGGATTGACTGGACCACCATTGACTTCCAGCCTCTGGGTGGAGAGGAGGAGGTTGAACCGGTGCCTGAAGATCCACCAACTTCACATTGTCCTGGCAATGAGCCTTGATCCGGCAATCTGGTTACTGTCACAGACGTTGGTATGTAAAAACAATCATTATTTTGAGCCTCAAAGCGCCGTGTAATAGGCTAGTAAAAACTCTTTGATCTGTGGCACTACTGCATGACTTTGTTGATCCGCCATGATACGTGCTATGTTTGATTATACTTTGATAATATCATGCGATCCCGATGTCTGCGTAAAAAATTTGCCCTGGCGGTTTACCGCCAGACGGGTCATAATGCCCAAGATAAAGCCTGAATGATAACTAAACCTTAATAAATATAAAATAACTCATACATGTGATGTGACATCACTTAGTTGGTTTACCAACTTTGATTGTAATAAGGGTGAAGACCCAAATCTTGAGTTTTTATAACTCTCACCATATAATGATGGCGTGTAATAAGTCATGTCGGGTTACAATGAACACCAGATGATCAAAACTGGCGACATGTAGTCAATGCCAGGCCGGGTTAACAAACTCTGGTTTGGTAATAAGGTCTGACAACTTGTAGTTGACAGCCAATCCGGGTTAACAAACACCGGGTTAGTATGATGACTGAAGAGCCATACCGGGTCAATAAACACCGGTTCAACATAAAATTCACAAAAAGAGAACAAATCTTGACAAAGGCAAATAAAACCGTGTAGTCGAGGCTTTTCAAGGCCTGCCAGGCCCAAATTCGAGGCTTTTCATGGGCTGCCAGGCCACTGAGTTAAACCATTTGACAAAGCCTTTTAAGATGGGCCTCCAACTAACCAATCGTCATTTTAACTTTGACAAGTTCAGGGTCTCAATGAGAGTAACTGTCAAACGTTTGGCGGGTCATACCAGGATTACCTGGATAGGAGTGGCTTACTTGATGAAGGCAGGTTAACCCGGGGTTTAGGTAAATATACCAGGCTTCCAAGCCGTGGGTCGATACCCAGCTACAAGGGTCCTTTCAAACTCTTTGTTACTTTCCACAAAGAGCCCCCAAGTAACTTTGTGAGTTGTGCTCATTGAGTACCTATGTTTGAGCTGTGCATATCATCCATACTCCCTTTGGCCCCTTGGGTGTGAAGCTCCCAAGTTGTATTGTGGCATGATAGCCGGTTTAACAGGTAGTACTCCGCTTTATCAGCTGAAGCCCCCATGTAACTCAAAAGATATTTGAGAAAAAACAGCAAAGGCCCTGCTTATAGCAATGATGCTGGTTTATTTTATTAATCATAATATAAACATTGTCGAAATATGTACATAAGAGTAGCCTATGGCTCAAGTATAGTAAGGCCGAAGGAGAGCTATGTTCCACGGCCGCCGGGTCTGCTCCTCAGAACTGCGTGAGTTGTATCGAACGTCAATGAGGTAGTATGATCCGTTGTGCAGATTTTTGCTGGCCACAAAGGGCCCTTCCCAAGGTGGGGATAACTTGTGCATATCAGTCTGAACCTGGATGAGCTGGAGCACTAAGTCGCCTTCTTGAAAGGTTCTTGTCTTAACTCGACGGCTGTGATAACACCACAGGTCTTGCTGATAAACCGCCGAACGAGCTAAAGCCATATCCCGTTTTTCATCTAACAGGTCCAACACCTCTTGGCATGCTTGCTCATTATCCGCTTCAACATAATTGGCAACCTGGGGCGAATCATGACGAATATCACTTGGGAGGACCGCCTCTGCCCCGTATACCATGAAGAAAGGTGTGTAACCCGTCGATCTATTGGGGGTGGTGTTGATGCTCCATAACACAGAAGGCAATTCTTCCACCCAACAACCCGGAGTCCGCTTTAAAGGAACCATAAGCCGGGGCTTGATACCCTTCAAGATTTCTTGATTGGCTCTCTCAGCTTGACCATTGGACTGGGTGTGCGCCACGGATGCTAAGTCAAGCCGGATGTGCTCTCTCTGACAGAAGTCCTCCATCTCACCTTTAGAAATGTTTGTACCATTATCCATGATGATGTTGTGTGGAAAGCCAAAGCGGAAAATAATCTTTTTGAGAAATTGAACCGCCGTAGCCGCATCACACTTGCTGACAGGCTCCGCTTCAACCCATTTGGTGAATTTGTCAACCACCACCAAGAGGTGGGTCTTCTTATCCTTGGAGCGCTTAAAGGGCCCCACCATATCAAGCCCCTAAGTGGCAAACGGCCAAGTGATAGGAATCATCCTTAATTCTTGAGCCGGAACATGAGATCGGCGTGAAAACTTCTGACAAGCGTCACACCGCTTTACCAGATCCTCCGCATCAGCATGAGCTGTCAACCAGTAGAACCCATGAAGAAAAGCTTTAGCGACTAGGGACTTTGAACCGGCATGGTGACCACAATCCCTTCATGAATTTCCCGTAGGATCTCTTGGCCTTCTTTAGGAGAAACACAACACTAAAATACACCTGAAACGCTGCAGTGGTGTAACTCGCCATTGTGAATCACCATGGACTTGGATCGCCGGACTATCTGTCGGGCCAGAAATTCGTCATCTGGTAACTCGCCCCGGTTCATATACGCCAGATATGGAATCGTCCAATCCGGCACAACATGTAAAGCGGCCACCAATTGTGCCTCCGGATCAGGAACAGCTAAATCCTCTTCTATAGGCAACTTAACAGACGGGTTATGCAAGATATCTAAAAAGGTATTGGGAGGTACCGGTTTACGCTGAGATCCAAGCCGGCTCAAAGTGTCTGACGCATCATTTTTATGCCGATCAATATGCTCAACTTGATACCCTTTGAAGTGACCTGCCACAATATCCACCTCGCTTCTGTAAGCCGCCATGAGTGGATCCTTAGAATCCAAAGTGCCAGAAACTTGCTGAGGCACTAGATCAGAGTCTCCAAAGCATCATACCCGGCTTAAATTCATCTCCTTGGCTACACAGAGCCCGTGGAGTAAAGCCTCGTACTCAGCTGCATTGTTAGTACAGGGGAACATTAAACGGAGGACATAACGAATTTTATCACCTCGAGGGGAAGTAAGGACAACTCCAGCCCCCGAGCCCTCCAATTGCCTCGATCCATCAAAGTGAATAGTCCAGTATGTATTATCTAGTTTGTCCTCTGGCGCCTGTAACTCAGTCCAATCATTGATAAAGTCAACAAGTGCCTGAGATTTGATGGCTGTTCGAGGCATATACTTCAAACCATGTGGACCAAGCTCAATCGCCCACTTTGCAACCCGGCCAGTTGCCTCCCTATTCTGAATTATATCACCCAAAGGAGCTGAACTGACAACTTTAATGGGATGGCCTTGAAAGTATTGTTTGAGCTTCTGACTTGCCATAAAAACTCCATATACCAGCTTCTGCCAATGCAGATATCGCTGCTTTGACTCGATGAGCACCTCACTGATTACCGGCCGTTGAACCGGATATTCCTTGCCAGCCTCCATGCGCTCCACCACAATTGCCACACTAACAGCATGGCCATTAGCAGCCACGTATAATAATAAGGGCTCTTTGTCAACCAGAGCAACAAGGACCAGCGGTTCAGCCAATTGCCGCTTCAAGTCTTCAAACGCCGCATTAGCCGCATCACTTCAGAAAAAGGTGTCTGTCTTCTTCAACATCTGATATAGAGGGATCGCTTTCTCTCCCAAGCGGCTAATAAACCGTCTTAGGGTTGCAATTCGACCTGCCAGACGCTAAACATCATTGATGCATGCCAGTTTAGCCAAATATGTAATCGCTTTGATCTTCTCTGCGTTAGCCTCAATGCCTCTGTTGGACACCAGAAAACCTAGGAGCTTGCCTGCCGGAACACCGAAAACACACTTGTCCGGATTAAGCATCATCTTGTAAACACGCAGATTGTCAAAGGTCTCCTTGAGATCTTCTATCAGTGTCTCCTTCTTCCTGGACTTTACCACAATGTCATCAACATAGGCATGAACATTGCGCCCAATCTGAGTGTGAAGACAATTTTGCACACAGCACTGATAAGTTTCCTGGGCACTCTTGAGCCCAAAGGGCATAGAAACATAGCAGAAGGCTCCAAAGGGAGTGATGAAGGGGGTCTTCTCCTGGTCCTTAACTGCCATTTTGATCTGATGATAGCCTGAATAAGCATCCAAGAAACTCAAATGCTCACAACCCGTCGTTGCATCAATGATCTGATCAATACTTGGGAGAGCAAAAGGATCGGCCGAACAAGCTTTGTTCAAATCTGTGTAGTCCACACACATGCGCCAAGTGTCGTTTTTCTTAAGAACCACCACCGGATTAGCCAACCACTCAGGGTGAAACACTTCAATGATAAACCTAGCAGCCAATAGCCGGGCTACCTCCTCACCAATTACCTTGCATCTCTTCTCGTTAAAGCAACGAAGAAACTGCTTGATCGGTTTAAACTTGGGATCAATATTGAGAGTGTGCTCAGCGAGTTCCCTCAGTACACCTAGCATGTTAGAAGGCTTCCATGCAAAAATGTCCCGGTTCTCAAGGATGAACTTGATGAGCGTGCTTTCCTATTTTGGATCCAGATTTGTGCTGAAGCTAAATTGTTTGGATGAATTGCCAAGAACAAAGTCAACAAGTTTAGTCTCATCAGCCGGTTTGAATTTCAGGCTCGGGTCATGCTCAGTGGTGGGCTTCTTCAGAGGGGTCATGTCTGCCGGATCAACATTGTTCCTGTAGTGTTTCAATTCCTCTGTAGCACAAATCGACTCAGCATAAGCCGCATCACCTTCCTTGCAATCCAAATCGATCTTACGACTTCCGTGAACCGTGATGGTCCCCTTGTGACCCGGCATCTTGAGCTGCAAATAAATATAACAGGGCCTTGCCATGAACTTTGCATGAGCCGGCCGTCCAAACAGTGCGTGGTACGGGCTCTGGATCCTCACCACTTCAAAGGTCAATGTTTCAGACCGGGAGTCATGCTCATCACCAAACACGACCTCCAAAGCGATCTTGCCAACAGGATATGCTGATTTACCTGGTACTACACCATGGAAAACAGTGTTTGACGGTTTAAGACTCTTGTCTGTCAACCCCATGCAACGGAAGGTCTCATAATACAAAATGTTGATACTGCTCCCTCCATCCATAAGCACTTTGGTGAACTTATAACCTCCCACCTGAGGTGCCACCACTAAAGCCAGGTGACCCGGATTGTCAACCCGGGGCGGATGATCCTCTCTGCTCCACACAATGGGTCGCTCGGACCACCGCAAATAGCGTGGTACTGCCGGTTCAACAGCATTAACTGCCCTCTTGTGAAGCTTCTGATCACGCTTGCACAAACTAGTGGTGAACACATGATACTGCCCACCATTCAACTGCTTTGGGTGACTCTGATAACTTGACTGCTGCTGATTTCCTTGATTATTCTGTTGGTTATTACCACCTTGGTTGTTCTGGTTGCCCTGATTATTCTGAAATCCAGAGCTTGAACCGCCGCCACCATGAAAACCTGAACCTGAACCGCCCGATGGACCCTAATCATACCGGAAAAGATCAGAGTTTTTGAACTCCTTCATAATGTGACAATCTTTCCAAAGATGTGTTGCAGGAACCTCCTTGGTCCCATGCTTTGGGCAGGGCTGGTTTAACAAACGCTGCAGATTCATTCCGCCACCACGCTGGGGCGGTTTACCCTTACGACGCTGCACATTTGCATTAGCTACAAAATCTGAGTCTGCTTTGCACTTACCATTATTCCCATGGCCTCCTTGGTTGTTCTGCTGTCCCTTTGCACCACCGTTCTTCTTTCCCTTCTCTGGTTTCTCCTCATCAGAATTGGGATCCTTGGTATTATCAGAATCGGCATATTTGACCAAGGCGGCCATAAGGGTGCCCATGTCATTGCAGTGGCGCTTGAGCCGCCCCAACTTCATATTCAGTGACTTAAACCGGCAATTACGTTCCAGTGTGATGATTGCTTGGCCAGCATTAATCCGATCTGATGAATGCAAAACTTCTAAAACTCGGTGCACCCAATGAGTTGTTGACTCGTTCTCCCCTTGAACACATGCATCCAGATAAACAATGGACATAGGTTGTTTACATGTGTCCTTGAAATTGGCTATAAACCAGGCATTCAACTGGTCCCATGACTCGACAGAGTTAGCTGGTAAGTTCTTCAACCATGTACGGGTTGTTCCCTCCAACATCATTGTGAAGTACTTTGCACAAGCCGCTTCATCCACGTCCAGCATCTCCATTGCCATCTCATAAGTTTCCACCCATGCCTCGGGTGGCTGATCAGAGGTATAATTAGGTACCTTACGTGGGCCCTTGAAGTCCTTAGGCATTTGCACATTATGGAGAGTCGCAATAAGACACGGCACTCCCCAAGAACTGAAAGCAAGCCCGGTGCCTCGGTCCACTGACGTTGCTGGCTGAACCGGGGCGGGTTGATAGCGACCCGTATGCTGTGCTACTAAAGCAACCCCCCTTCATGCTCTGCCATTATCCACCATGTCCTGAGCGTTCCCCTCACCATGCGCCAGATTGGGTCCTTGAGGGACAATACGGCGTCACGCACTGCTGGACACCTCCGGTTCATCTATATGCCTGCTATAGCTTTTGCTCGGACGTGGGGTTGTGTGAATCCTGTCTCGGCTATACGAGTAAGCCTGCTATTGTGTCATAGCCGTTTGAAGAAGATCCCTGGCCCACCATGTCTCAACCGTTGCTGGCGATTCACCCTCTATCAGAATAGCTGCCAGACGGGATGCTACTGCTATCATATTGTCCAAAGGGGTAGAGAAGTGACCCGGACCGCGGCGGGTTGTCCGTGCGTCGAGGTGGACCCATCACCTGAGGTTGATCCGGTGCTCCGGTCCTTGGCACAATAGTCCGGTTCACTTCTGCCGGGTTGCTAGTCCCTGCTCCTGGCGTATCAAAGAGGTTCATTGCGTTGTAATCCACCGGCAAGCGAGATTGATGTCTTCTTCTGAATACTTGATTCGAAGCGTTCTGATCCATCAAAAGTCGATAATTCTCGGCTTGAATCCTCTGCGCCTGGGCATCTAAAGCGGCCCGTTCCTCGGCCATCCTGATCTCCTCAGCCGCTAAATCCTCCTTGGCCTGTGTTATCTGATCCTTTAACCTTGCAACGTCCACATTGTGCTGATCTTGCGCCGCCGGAGTAACTGTCGTGGTCAGCAAGGCTGCCCAGGCATCCATCAAACCGGAGATAACTTGAGCCGGCCGGCGAGCGGAGCCTCCTGCCCCTGCTACCGGTTCGGATGCCGCTGCAGTATAATTTTGCAAAGTTGGCTGTGTTCCGGCCATGAAGATTCCGACTCGGTTCGGTGGTTCAAGAAATTCCGGAATACTGGTGCCATAGGAATACTGTCACAACCTAGCTAGTCATGCATCAGAGTGTGTGCATCATGTTTAAAATTTCCATTTAACTTGATATGGGGATTGTGAAACCCTCAGAATCATTTTTGAAAATGATCCAAATAAAAATTTCTCCAAAAGGGTCCAAGAAAATGCTCATGTTGCTCTCTGGAAATATTGGACAGAGATAAAAATCAAACCAATATTTTTAAGAGCTCATAGGTATTTATTTTGGGCATTTGGAATTAATGCATAAATATTTGCATTGGAAATATATTATTTATATATATTAATATATGTCCAAATATTATGCCAATTATAAAGGAGCTCTGGAATAATATATCTAGCCACTGCAAAAATTGGCATAAGGTAAATAAATGATTTAATATTTTATTTAAATCAAAACAAATGTCAGAAATTAGAAAAAGAAAATAATTAAAAAGGGAGAAGCTTACCTGGGCTCCTCCCTGTGCAGCCCAGCCAGCTGGACGGCCCAGCCAGCAGGCGGCCCAGCCCGCCTCCCTCCTCTGTCGTCTTCGTCCTCGACAGAGGGAGGGGAGTGTGGCCGGCGCGCGCGCGCGCCACCGCGCCACGCCACCTGCTCGGCTGCCTGCCTGCCCTCCCCTCCTCGCTCGATGCCCCGGACGACGCCACGCCTCCCCCCCTGCTCTCTCTCACTCTCCCTCGGCTCTTCCCTCCTCTCCCTCGCTCTCTCTCACACGGCCGAACACCACCGTCGCCGCCGTTCGCCATAGCATCCGTCACCGGCCACCCCTCGCCCCTCCGTTGAGCTCAGGAGCTCCGCCTCGACCCCCTCTTCCTCCCCACCGCTCCACAGGCCTCCGGAAGCCCTGCATCGCCGCCACGTCGCCGTTCCCCTTCTCGGCCATCGGAGATCGTCGCCGTCGAATCGGGAGCTACCGGACGTCCCCGAGCCCGCTAACCATCCCTGCAGCTCCGCGGTGAGCCACTGATTCGATTCCCCCTTGCCCCGTCGTCCCTAGCCTCCTGTAGCTGCCGCCCCCTTGAGCTCCGAAGCTCGCCGCCGCCGTGCCTCGTTGCCGTCGTGGCCACAGGCACCGTAGCGCCCAACCGAGCACACCCACGTCCTCACCGCACCGCGTAGAAGCCGTAGGTGCCAACCCCGCATCCCCGCAGCCGTTGTAGCCTCGACCCCGAGCTCAACCGAGCTCCGGCAGCCGCCACGGTCGTCGCCGTCGTCGGTACCGGCCACCTCAGGAACGGCCACCACCACCGTTCGACGCGCGGGAGAAAGAGCTCTCCAACGAGCCCAAGCACGGCCTCGCCCGTGCCCTGTAGCGCGATTCCGCATCGCGCCGCCGTCTCGGGCCCCGCCGGCGTCATGTCGCCGGTGGGTTTGACCTGTTTGACCTGGGGTTTGACCCCCCCAGGGTCACTGACGCATGGGCCCCGTCGGCCAGGTGGTCAGATTAGTGCTAATCACCGTTTAATTAACCCCCCTGACACTGACAGTGGGCCCCAGCGCCACTAACCCCTAATTAGGATTAAATTAACCCTGTTTAACCCCCCCTGTCACTGACGTGTGGACCCCACACGTCAGGTTTGACCTCAGCCAGCCGCAGTTGACCACTGACGTCATGCTGACGTCATGCTGGCGCAATATTTATACTTCTGGATTTAAATTAAATCAGGAAATTCCAGAATATTATTTAAACTTCAAAAATTCATAACTTTTATTCTGTAACTCCAAATTGGACAAATTATATATGAAAAAAGATCAGAAAAATCCAATCTATCCATCTGTACTATTTTCATGCATGATCAAACAAGTTAAATTGATGTTTCAAGCAGAACAAGGAAAAGCACTTTAAAAGGCCATGTTTGAGTTTGAAATTTGAATCTTTGATTCAAATTTGCTCAAACCCTTCTGGTCTTAGTTGCATTAGCCCAACACACTCATATTGCTATGTTTCATGCATGCATCATATTGTTGCACATTGTTTGGTGATGGTTGTGTATCGGTGTTCTTTGCGGCAGGTTCTGCCTCCGAGGAGTACCGTGATTACCCTAACGAAGAACCGTATCAGTGCATCGAACCATCAGGCAAGCAACCAACCATTTGATCATATCAATACAATCCCATGTTCTCGCTCCTGCTCTCTTTTACTGCATTAAGACAACGCGTTTCAAACTGCTGTGTGCTACGGTAGTTGAACCCATTTCCTCTGCATGACCTGTCATTGCCACAGTAACTAGATGAAACCCACTAGCATGTGTAGGAGTTGATTGAGCCATATGTATGTGCTGTTCCTACCTTGCTATGCCTGCTATGCTTAGAGTCGTGTCAGGTCTGGTTCATCTGGGTGATGGGCTAGAGTGAAATGATTATGTCGGTAATGAGAGTGGTGTGGTGAACACGATTTGGTAAAGGTATCGATGAGAGGCCATGTAGGAGTACATGGTGGGTTGTTTCATTGAAGCCGACCTTAAGCACTGAGATCTGTATGTGTGATTTAAGAATCAGCTACTACCATGCATTGGGCCCGAAACCAATGGACCCTCTCGGCTTCTTATTCACCCTAGTTCTCCGTCCAGGAGTTGCAAGTAGTTTCTGGTGTTTGTAGCCTACTGGAGGCCGTGGACAGCGCTGACCGTAGGGGCGGGCTGTGATGCGGTAGGTACGTGGCCGGGTGTACCGAATACCCGTTAGGTATCTCGGAAACCTCGGCCGGACTCCCTGCGGATGGAACCTGGATAGGCGATAAACCTGGACTGGAGGCTTAAGTGATTAGGTAGGTCGTGGCCGACACCCACGTTGGGCTTCCGCTTGAAGGTTGCCGAGTACATGTCGTGTAAACGACGGTAAGTGGTGAGAGCGTGTATGAAGAAGTACACCCCTGCAGGGTTAACATGATCTATTCGAATAGCCGCGTCCGCGGTAAAGGACTACTTGGTTGCCTATACAGTTCATAGACAAGTAAGTGGAAACTACTAAAAGCCTCAAGATAAGTGTGAGTGCCGAGGATGGCTCTTCCGTAGGAAGACGGAGGTGGATCCTCGGTGGTGTATTGGATTGGTGAGTAGTGGACTCGTGTGCGCAAAACCATTTCAAGTTGTAGTATCGTAGGATAGCCTAGCCAAGAGTCAAAGCTGGCTTGCTGCAATAACTCTACCAACCCTTCTTGATACTATGCATGTATGTAGGATCTGATGTAAGTCTTGCTGAGTACCTTTGTACTCATGTTGCTATAATCTACATTTTTACAGAAGATGCTGCAACCCCTTCTGATGGGTTCTATGTAGACGTTGACATCAACGAGTAAGCTAAAGGCCCAGGTGGTGACCCTGAGCTTGTGAAGGACCACGTAGTATAGCTAGGCTTTCCAAGCCTCTTTTATTTTACTAGTTGTCTGTACTCAGACAATGTACTTCCGCTGCTGGTTTGTATGACTGTATGACTTGAATGCTGGGTCGTGTGACCCGTATCTTTGTGTATGCTATGTATGGCTCCCTGAGCCTTAAATAAAGTACTTGTGTCGTAGAGTCATGTTGTGATGCTTCGTTGTATTTGCACATATCGAGCATATTGTGTGTATGATTGAAATGCTTGGTATGTGTGGGATCTGACTATCTAGTTGTTTATCTTTAGTAGCCTCTCTTACCGGGAAATGTCTCCTAGTGTTACCGCTGAGCCATGGTAGCTTGCTACTGCTCTAGAACACTTAGGCTGGCCGGCATGTGTCCTTCTTCGTTCCTGTGTCTGTCCCTTCGGGGAAATGTCACGCTTTGAGTACCGGAGTCCTGTTAGCCCGCTACAGCCCAGTTTACCGGAGTCCTGCTAGCCCAGTGCTACAGCCCGGACCCACTTGCTGATGACCGACACGTTCGAAGCTGGGTCATGGATGCCTGTCCCTGTAAGTCTGTGCCACTTTGGGTTTACAACTAGTCATGTCAGCCCGGGCTCCTTATCATATGGATGCTAGCGACACTATCATATACGTGAGCCAAAAGGCGCAAACGGTCCCGGGAAAAGGTAAGGCAACACCCGTGGGGATACCGTGCGTAAGGCCGCAAAGTGATATGAGGTGTTACAAGCTAGATCGATGTGACATCGAGTCGGGGTCCTGACACTTAGGTACGTGGCCGGGGATACCGGGCACCCGTTAGGTGTCACGGACCCCTGTACACATCGTTCGGGGCCGTATGGGAAACCTCGGCCGGACTCCCTGCGGATGGAACCTGGATAGGCGATAAACCTGGATTGGAGACTTAGGTGATTAGGTAGGTCGTGGCCGACACCCACGTTGGGCTTCCGCTTGAAGGTTGCCGAGTACATGTCGTGTAAACGACGGTAAGTGGTGAGAGCGTGTATGAAGAAGTACACCCCTGCAGGGTTATCATGATCTATTCGAATAGCCGCGTCCGCGGTAAAGGACTACTTGGTTGCCTATACAGTTCATAGACAAGTAAATGGAAACTACTAAAAGCCTCAAGATAAGTGTGAGTGCCGAGGATGGCTCTTTCGTAGGAAGACGGAGGTGGATCCTCGGTAGTGTATTGAAGTGGTGAGTAGTGGACTCGTGTGCGCAAAACCATTTCAAGTTGGAGTATCGTAGGATAGTCTAGCCAAGAGTCAAAGCTGGCTTGCTGCAATAACTCCACCAACCCTTCTTGATACTATGCATGTATGTAGGATCTGATGTAAGTCTTGCTGAGTACCTTTGTACTCATGTTGCTATAATCTACATTTTTACAGAAGACGCTGCAACCCCTTCTGATGGGTTCTATGTAGACGTTGACATCAACGAGTAGGCTAAAGACCCAGGTGGTGACCCTGAGCTTGTGATGGACCACGTAGTATAGTTAGGCTTCCAAGCCTCTTTTATTTTACTAGTTGTCTGTACCCAGACAAAGTACTTCCGCTGTTGGCTTGTATGACTGTATGACTTGTATGTTGGGTCGTGAGACCCGTACCTTTGTGTATGATATGTACGGCTCCCTGAGCCTTAAATAAAGTACTTGTGTTGTAGAGTCATGTTGTGATGCTTCGTTGTATTTGCACATATCGAGCATATTGTGTGTATGATTGAAATGCTTGGTATGTGTGGGATCTGACCATCTAGTTGTTTATCTTTAGTAGCCTCTCTTACCGGGAAATGTCTCCTAGTGTTACCGCTGAGCCATGGTAGCTTGCTACTGCTCTGGAACACTTAGGCTGGCCGGCATGTGTCCTTCTTCGTTCCTGTGTCTGTCCCTTCGGGGAAATGTCACGCTTTGAGTACCGGAGTCCTGTTAGCCCGCTACAGCCCGGTTTACCGGAGTCCTGCTAGCCCAGTGCTACAGCCCGGACCCACTTGCTGATGACCGACACGTTCGAAGCTGGGTCATGGATGCCTGTCCCTGTAAGTCTGTGCCACTTTGGGTTTACGACTAGTCATGTCAGCTCGGGCTCTTTATCATATGGATGCTAGCGACACTATCATATACGTGAGCCAAAAGGCGCAAACGGTCCCGGGCAAAGGTAAGGCGACACCCGTGGGGATACCGTGCGTGAGGCCGCAAAGTGATATGAGGTGTTACCGGCTAGATCGATGTGACATCGAGTCGGGGTCCTGACAGCGTTGGTATCAGAGCCGGACTGCCTGTAGGTTCTCCAAGCCAAACTGGTCGATGTTGAGTCTAGAAATTCTTTAGTTATATGTAGGGGAATTGTTTGTGGGTTGGAACGTAAGGCTCTTTTTACTCCTCTATCTTGTGACATTCTGATCTGAGTCAGTCCATTCTTCCACCGGGGGTTAAGGAATTAGGACCTATTCTCCCTATCAGGATCACATGTTACTAATCAGTAGTACCTTATAAGTTTGATGGATACAAGCCTAGTTCAGTTCTACTACCACATTATGCTGTTAGAATGGATTCAGCACTTTGATATGATGATGTGGAGTGTGTATGTAATCCTTTGTCAAATGTCTCAAAATCCTTCTTGAGCATTTACAGCTGTTATGCTGCCGAAATTTTGCTAGAAATTCTAATGCCTTTGCATTATGATTGTGCTTTCAGATGGCCACTCGCGACCTCAATCAAGTGGTTCGCCTGACTCGATGCCTAGATGTACCCGGCCATACTGCCAAGTTGGTCAGGGTAATGACTGAGGCTGGATACCGCTGGTATCCTGAGTACACGGTCGAAGAGCAATTCCGAGACTTTAATCAAAGCCAGTATCTCTGCACTGTCAGGATATTTCCATCTTATCCTGGATCCACCGAGCCCCTTCACTGCTCCTATGGACTCGGGGTTACTATTGAGATGGCTGTGCAGGATGCCGCCTACTCTATGATGACCATTATGCGAGTCAGATCTGGTCTATTTCGGGACTCTGATTTCCGGTATATGCCAGGATCACTTCCGGGAGCACAAGGGTATCTCCAGGCTATCTATGCTGACCCCACCCAGGAGGATTCACGGACTCGCACTACTGCTGAGATGCTCGAGGATAAGGACCGTGAAAATCGGGCCTTGAGGTTAGAGCTCTTCAATACCCGTGCGGACTACTGGGCCACCTTGACTCGGTTCGCACCGGCGGTGCAAGCTGGATATTCGGATATGCGCGATATCTATCCTGTGAGATCTGCTCTGCCAGACGTGATGTGTTGGCGTGATGTAGGAGGCATCACCCCACCTCGCGGTCCCCGCAGGCCACCGTCTGTTGGTCCAAGACCTCATCCTAGCCCCTATGGTCCACAAGCTCCGCGAGATCGTCTGTTTCCGGATGATCATGTTGAGCTTCCAGGCTATGGAGGTGACTTCTACGAGGACTACTACGGATCGGTCTGAGTTAGTGGTAGTATCACTAGTTCGCACTAGCTGTGTCGTCTATCGTCCCGCGTGACTCGTGGGATATGACCTAGTTTGTACTCTTTCCGGAGGTGTAGAAAAATAATGTATAGGAGCTTGGGATGCCTCCGATGAGATGTAATCCTTTTCTCACCGTAATAGTACTTTGTTTGGTCTTGTACTAAACCCTGTATGGTGTGTATGACGATGGAATAAAAGAAGCAGTTTCTGTTTTTACCATGTCATACGGATGATCATCTTGCATTTCGAGTTATTCCTTACATTCTGTATCCTATGTCGGAATTTTATCATTTTGACTAAATCATTGTCTTGTTTACCTAGGATGGTCAACACGCGCGCTAACCCTGCTTCTCAAGAGCAGGCCGAAGGCAGTGAAGGCAGGAATGAAAATCTGCCTCATCCTCCTTCCCTAGCCGAGGTTATGATGGAAGCTGAGAGAAACAAGCGGGAGACCAACCGTTTGTTGGAGCGTATTGAACAGAACACAGCACACCATCAGAGGACTAACGTGGTGTCACTCAGTGATTTTATCAAATTGCATCCACCCATGTTCCACCACTCCGTCGAGCCTCTCGACGCTGATGACTGGCTTCGCAGTATCTCTCACAAACTGCGTTCCGCGCTGGTAGCGGAGGCTGACAAGGTCACCTTTGCTGCATATCATCTTGAAGGCCCCGCCAGTCTATGGTGGGAGAATTATGGAGCTATGCGCCCAGCGGGCCATGTCACTACTTGGGCTGAATTCAGCGAGGCTTTCCGTGAACATCACATTCCGGAGGGTCTCATGGACCGTAAACGTGAGGAATTTTGCAGTTTCACCCAAGGCTGACTTTCTGTGGATGTTTACACCAGGGAGTTTGGTAACCTCGCACGATATGCAACTGAGGAAGTGTCTACTGATGCCAAGAAGCAACCAAGGTTCCGTAAGGGCCTTAGTCCTGAGCTTCGCCCTGACCTCCGTCTGCATGAGTGCACATCTTTTCAGAAACTTGTCAACAAAGCCATCAGTGCTGAAACTGGTCAGACTGACTATGACGCAACACGCAAGCATGGCCGTGATATGGGTTCCTCATCCGGTGCTGGTCCTCAGAAGCGCCGCGTGTGGGTACCCAACACCGCCCTGCCACCCAGGTTCACACCGAGGCCATCTTTCCAGGCACCTCGCCCTGTTCAACAGTCTGCTCCAGCCAAGCCCTATGGGGGTCCAACTAACAATGCTCCTCCACGTACCAGTTCCGTGACTTGTTTCAAGTGTGGGGAGTCTGGCCACTATATGCGTGACTGTCCCCAGACCAACCCCAACCAGTCTGCTAAAGCTGTTGGCCGTGGCAAGCCGACAGGAAAAGTATTCCACGCCAAGCCGATCACCGCTTCACGTGGCCATGTCAACTGTATCTCTGCCGAAGAAGCTCAAGAGGATCCCAACGTCGGTCTCGGTACGCTTCTTGTTAATTGCCACCCGGCATCTGTTCTTTTTGATACAGGAGCCTCTCATTCTTTTATATCCGAAAATTATGCTCGTTTGCATAACGGTGCATTCTGTGACATGCCATCCACTATGGAAATTTCTACTCCTGGTTCTAGATGGCAAACCTCTAGGGTTAGTTATGGAAATGAAATCCAAGTCGACAGACTTGTTTTTCTCGCGTCTTTGATAGCCCTTAAATCTTCAGATATTAATATCATTCTGGGTATGGACTGGATGTCAGCTCATCATGCCCAAATTGATTGCTTCTCTAGGACTGTTCAACTCACCCATCCTTTGGGGAAGATAGTCAATGTCTTGACCCGAATAGCCAAGCGACAATTATATTCTCTTAACGCCAGCCCTTTGCCAGACCTTGAGGACATTCCGGTAGTCCGTGACTTCCCGGATGTCTTCCCAGAGGAATTGCCAGGTGTTCCACCTGACAGGGATGTTGAGTTCGTAATAGACCTCATTCCAGGAACCGTTCCGATTGCTAGAAGACCTTATAAGATGGCACCCTTAGAACTAGCCGAGCTTAAGAAACAACTCGATGAGTCCTTGAAAAAGGGTTTCATCCGACCTAGTTCATCTCCGTGGGCTTGCCCCGTCCTCTTCGTCAAGAAGAAGGATGGTACGGACCGAATGGTTGTAGATTACCGACCTGTCAATTTGGTCACAATCAAGAACAAATATCCGCTTCCCAGGATCAACGACCTGTATGATCAGCTCGCTGGATCCTCAGTCTTCTCCAAGATGGATTTGAGGTTGGGCTACCATCAAATCAAAATCAGAAACGGGGACATTCCTAAAACGGCCTTTGTTACTCATTATGGCCAATACGAGTACACCGTCATGTCCTTCGGTTTAACCAACGCTCCAGCCACCTTTTCTCGGTTAATGAACTCAATCTTCATGGAGTATTTGGATAAATTCGTCGTAGTTTATCTCGATGATATACTCATCTACTCCAAGAACGAGGAAGAACATGCCGAACATTTAAGGCTAGTGTTGAAGAAACTTCGAGAGCATCGCCTTTATGCCAAATTTTCTAAATGTGAATTCTGGTTGTCAGAAGTGACCTATCTAGGTCATGTAATATCTGGTAAAGGTATTGCTGTTAACCCTGAGCGAGTTCAAGCCGTCCTTAATTGGACTCCACCTGAATCGGTCAAGCAAGTTCGGAGTTTTCTAGGCTTAGCGAGCTATTGTCGTCGCTTTGTCGAGAACTTCTCCAAGGTTGCTAAACCTCTAACCGAACTCCTCAAGAAAGATAAGAAGTTCGAATGGACTCCACAATGTGAGCACAGCTTTCAGGAACTGAAAAGACGCCTGACATCTGCTCCCGTACTGGTACCGCCAGACTTCTCCAAGGACTTTGTTATCTACTGCGACGCCTCGCGACAAGGACTAGGTTGCATTCTCATGCAAGATCGACACGTAATTGCTTACGCCTCACGGCAATTGCACCCACATGAGGAGAATTATCCTACTCATGATCTAGAGCTTGCAGCCGTAGTCTATGCACTTAAGACCTGGCGACATTACCTCCTCGGTAACCGTTGCGAAATATTCACTGATCACCAAAGTCTGAAGTACATTTTCACCCAACCGGATCTGAATCTCAGGCAAAGACGTTGGGTTGAGTTGATCACAGACTTCGACTTAGGAATAACCTACACCCCAGGGAAAGCCAACGTCATGGCTGATGCGCTAAGTCGTAAATCTTATTGTAACAACCTGATGTTACAACAAAGTCAACCGCTTCTCCATGAGGAATTTCAGAAGCTTAACCTTCACATTGTTCCTCAAGGTTTTCTTTCCACCTTGGTGGCAAAACCTACCCTTACGGATCAGATTATCAAAGAACAGAAGGTAGATCCGGGAATTTCCCGCATCAAGAGAAACATCCAGAAAGGAATTGCAAATTGTTTCTCCGTTAATGATCAAGGGGTCGTATACTTCGGGAATCGACTAGTGGTTCCCAAAGTGCGCAACCTGAGGCGTTTGATCCTTAAGGAAGCTCATGAATCTGCTCTCACCATTCATCCCGGTAGTACTAAGATGTATCAGGACCTACGCCAGCGGTTCTGGTGGACTAGGATGAAGAGAGAAATTGCTCAGTTTATTGCAAATTGCGACGTCTGTCGTCGTGTAAAAGCAGAGCATCAACGGCCTGCTGGCACCCTTCAACCCTTAGCTATTCCTGAATGGAAATGGGATAAAATTAGTATGGATTTCATTACCGGTTTTCCCAGGACCAAGAGAGGGAATAATGCTATCTTCGTCGTTGTCGATCGTCTTTCCAAAGTAGCACATTTCCTACCTGTTCGTGAGAGTATAACCGCTAGTCAATTGGCAGACTTATACATCTCCCGAATAGTGTCTCTCCATGGTGTTCCTTTGGAAATTAACTCGGATCGAGGAAGTCTTTTCACCTCTCGATTTTGGGAAACTTTCCAAAATGCTATGGGGACTCGTCTCTCTTTTAGCACCGCCTTCCACCCTCAGTCAAGTGGTCAAGTGGAACGCGTCAACCAAATTCTAGAAGACATGCTTCGAGCCTCTGTTATCTCATTCGGGATGGACTGGGAGAAGTGCCTTCCATTTGCCGAATTCGCTTACAACAACAGCTATCAATCTAGCTTGGGTAAAGCCCCTTTTGAAGTTCTCTATGGACGACGGTGTCGAACACCCCTTAACTGGTCAGAGACCGGGGAAAGACAATTCTTTGGCCCGGATATGATTCAGGAAGCAGAAGAACAAGTTCGTATCGTTCGTGAAAAGTTGAAAACAGCTCAATCTCGTCAAAAGAGTCAATATGACCGAAAACATAAGGCTATGACTTTCGAGGTTGACGAGAAGGCTTATCTTCGGGTCACCCCTCTGAAGGGAACCCATCATTTCGGTATCAAAGGAAAATTGGCTCCTCGTTACATTGGACCTTTTCGCATTCTCGCTAAACGAGGAGAGGTTGCCTACCAGTTGGAACTACCTCCGCATCTCTCCAGAGTCCACGATGTCTTCCACGTTTCTCAACTCAGGCGTTGCTTCTCGGATCCTATCCGTGGAGTGGACCATGAAACGCTTGATCTCCAAGATAATCTTACATATCGAGAGTACCCCATTCGTATCCTCGATCAGGCCGAACGTACCACTCGACGTCATAATATCAAGTTTCTCAAAGTTCAATGGTCGCACCATTCTGAGGATGAAGCAACCTGGGAAAGGGAGGATCGTCTTCGACTTGAGTATCCCGCCTTCTTCCCGGAGGAACCCAAATCTCGGGACGAGATTCTTTTGAGTGGGGGTGAGTTGTCACACCCTAGCTAGTCATGCATCAGAGTGTGTGCATCATGTTTAAAATTTCCATTTAACTTGAAATGGGGATTGTGAAACCCTCAGAATCATTTTTGAAAATGATCCAAATAAAAATTTCTCCAAAAGGGTCCAAGAAAATGCTCATGTTGCTCTCTGGAAATATTGGACAGAGATAAAAATCAAACCAATATTTTTAAGAGCTCATAGGTATTTATTTTGGGCATTTGGAATTAATGCATAAATATTTGCATTGGAAATATATTATTTATATATATTAATATATGTCCAAATATTATGCCAATTATAAAGGAGCTCTGGAATAATATATCTAGCCCCTGCAAAAATTGGCATAAGGTAAATAAATGATTTAATATTTTATTTAAATCAAAACAAATGTCAGAAATTAGAAAAAGAAAATAATTAAAAAGGGAGAAGCTTACCTGGGCTCCTCCCTGTGCAGCCCAGCCAGCTGGCCGGCCCAGCCAGCAGGCGGCCCAGCCCGCCTCCCTCCTCTGTCGTCTTCGTCCTCGACAAAGGGGGGGGAGTGTGGCCTGCGCGCGCGCGCCACCGCGCCACGCCACCTGCTCGGCTGCCTGCCTGCCCTCCCCTCCTCGCTCGATGCCCCGGACGACGCCACACCTCCCCCCCTGCTCTCTCTCACTCTCCCTCGGCTCTTCCCTCCTCTTCCTCGCTCTCTCTCACACGGCCGAACACCACCGTCACCGCCGTTCGCCATAGCATCCGTCACCGGCCACCCCTCGCCCCTCCGTTGAGCTCAGGAGCTCCGCCTCGACCCCCTCTTCCTCCCCACCGCTCCACAGGCCTCCGGAAGCCCTGCATCGCCGCCACGTCGCCGTTCCCCTTCTCGGCCACCGGAGATCGTCACCGTCGAATCGGGAGCTACCGGACGTCCCCGAGCCCGCTAACCATCCCTGCAGCTCCGCGGTGAGCCACTGATTCGATTCCCCCTTGCCCCGTCGTCCCTAGCCTCCTGTAGCTGCCGCCCCCTTGAGCTCCGAAGCTCGCCGCCGCCGTGCCTCGTCGCCGTCGTGGCCACAGGCACCGTAGCGCCCAACCGAGCACACCCACGTCCTCACCGCACCGCGTAGAAGCCGTAGGTGCCAACCCCGCATCCCCGCAGCCGTTGTAGCCTCGACCCCGAGCTCAACCGAGCTCCGGCAGCCGCCACGGTCGTCGCCATCATCGGTACCGGCCACCTCAGGCACGGCCACCACCACCGTTCGACGCGCGGGAGCAAGAGCTCTCCAACGAGCCCAAGCACGGCCTCGCCCGTGCCCTATAGCGCGATTCCGCATCGCGCCGCCGTCTCGGGCCCCGCCGGCGTCATGTCGCCGGTGGGTTTGACCTGTTTGACCTGGGGTTTGACCCCCCCAGGGTCACTGACGCGTGGGCCCCGTCGGCCAGGTGGTCAGATTAGTGCTAATCACCGTTTAATTAACCCCCCTGACACTGATAGTGGGCCCCAGCGCCACTAACCCCTAATTAGGATTAAATTAACCCTGTTTAACCCCCCCTGTCACTGACGTGTGGACCCCACACGTCAGGTTTGACCTCAGCCAGCCGCAGTTGACCACTGACGTCATGCTGACGTCATGCTGGCGCAATATTTATACTTCTGGATTTAAATTAAATCAGGAAATTCCAGAATATTATTTAAACTTCAAAAATTCATAACTTTTATTCTGTAACTCCAAATTGGACAAATTATATATGAAAAATGATCAGAAAAATCCAATCTATCCATCTGTACTATTTTTCTGCATGATCAAACAAGTTAAATTGATGTTTCAAGCAGAACAAGGAAAAGCACTTTAAAAGGCCATGTTTGAGTTTGAAATTTGAATCTTTGATTCAAATTTGCTCAAACCCTTCTGGTCTTAGTTGCATTAGCCCAACACACTCATATTGCTATGTTTCATGCATGCATCATATTGTTGCACATTGTTTGGTGATGGTTGTGTATCGGTGTTCTTTGCGCCAGGTTCTGCCTCCGAGGAGTACCGTGATTACCCTAACGAAGAACCGTATCAGTGCATCGAACCATCAGGCAAGCAACCAACCATTTGATCATATCGATACAATCCCATGTTCTCGCTCCTGCTCTCTTTTACTGCATTAAGACAACGCGTTTCAAACTGCTGTGTGCTACGGTAGTTGAACCCATTTCCTCTGCATGACCTGTCATTGCCACAGTAACTAGATGAAACCCACTAGCATGTGTAGGAGTTGATTGAGCCATATGTATGTGTTGTTCCTACCTTGCTATGCCTGCTATGCTTAGAGTCGTGTCAGGCCTGGTTCATCTGGGTGATGGGCTAGAGTGAAATGATTATGTCGGTAATGAGAGTGGTGTGGTGAACACGATTTGGTAAAGGTATCGATGAGAGGCCATGTAGGAGTACATGGTGGGTTGTTTCATTGAAGCCGACCTTAAGCACTGAGATCTGTATGTGTGATTTAAGAATCAGCTACTACCATGCATTGGGCCCGAAACCAATGGACCCTCTCGGCTTCTTATTCACCCTAGTTCTCCGTCCAGGAGTTGCAAGTAGTTTCTGGTGTTTGTAGCCTACTGGAGGCCGTGGACAGCGCTGACCGTAGGGGCGGGCTGTGATGCGGTAGGTACGTGGCCGGGTGTACCGAATACCCGTTAGGTATCTCGGAAACCTCGGCCGGACTCCCTGCGGATGGAACCTGGATAGGCGATAAACCTGGACTGGAGGCTTAAGTGATTAGGTAGGTCGTGGCCGACACCCACGTTGGGCTTCCGCTTGAAGGTTGCCGAGTACATGTCGTGTAAACGACGGTAAGTGGTGAGAGCGTGTATGAAGAAGTACACCCCTGCAGGGTTAACATGATCTATTCGAATAGCCGCGTCCGCGGTAAAGGACTACTTGGTTGCCTATACAGTTCATAGACAAGTAAATGGAAACTACTAAAAGCCTCAAGATAAGTGTGAGTGCCGAGGATGGCTCTTCCGTAGGAAGACGGAGGTGGATCCTCGGTGGTGTATTGGATTGGTGAGTAGTGGACTCGTGTGCGCAAAACCATTTCAAGTTGTAGTATCGTAGGATAGCCTAGCCAAGAGTCAAAGCTGGCTTGCTGCAATAACTCTACCAACCCTTCTTGATACTATGCATGTATGTAGGATCTGATGTAAGTCTTGCTGAGTACCTTTGTACTCATGTTGCTATAATCTACATTTTTACAGAAGATGCTGCAACCCCTTCTGATGGGTTCTATGTAGACGTTGACATCAACGAGTAAGCTAAAGGCCCAGGTGGTGACCCTGAGCTTGTGAAGGACCACGTAGTATAGCTAGGCTTTCCAAGCCTCTTTTATTTTACTAGTTGTCTGTACTCAGACAATGTACTTCCGCTGCTGGTTTGTATGACTGTATGACTTGAATGCTGGGTCGTGTGACCCGTATCTTTGTGTATGCTATGTATGGCTCCCTGAGCCTTAAATAAAGTACTTGTGTCGTAGAGTCATGTTGTGATGCTTCGTTGTATTTGCACATATCGAGCATATTGTGTGTATGATTGAAATGCTTGGTATGTGTGGGATCTGACTATCTAGTTGTTTATCTTTAGTAGCCTCTCTTACCGGGAAATGTCTCCTAGTGTTACCGCTGAGCCATGGTAGCTTGCTACTGCTCTGGAACACTTAGGCTGGCCGGCATGTGTCCTTCTTCGTTCCTGTGTCTGTCCCTTTGGGGAAATGTCACGCTTTGAGTACCGGAGTCCTGTTAGCCCGCTACAGCCCGGTTTACCAGAGTCCTGCTAGCCCAGTGCTACAGCCCGGACCCACTTGCTGATGACCGACACGTTCGAAGCTGGGTCATGGATGCCTGTCCCTGTAAGTCTGTGCCACTTTGGGTTTACGACTAGTCATGTCAGCCCGGGCTCTTTATCATATGGATGCTAGCGACACTATCATATACGTGAGCCAAAAGGCGCAAACGGTCCCGGGCAAAGGTAAGGCGACACCTGTGGGGATACCGTGCGTGAGGCCGCAAAGTGATATGAGGTGTTACCGGCTAGATCGATGTGACATCGAGTCGGGGTCCTGACAAATACCCTTCGAACACACCGTCCTGAACTTGGTACAGGGATTCGGTTTCGCCAGCGGATGACTCACCGTCGGAATAAGCGACTATCTCACCTTCAGACACCGGTTCAGATCTGATCCCGTGGACACATCCTATGAACGCACGCTTCATGGCAGGCTGAATTCGGGCGGGGTTTGCACGCTGAGCCGTCTCGACGAGGTCGGTGCAGATGTCCGGCTCAGGGCCCGGTTCGCCGATCTTGCCAATGAAAACGTGAATTCCGCCAAAGGGGACCCGGTACCCGTACTCAATTGAGCCGGCCTCGGGGCCCCATCCTGCATCGTCGATGTAGAGCTTGCCGCGATGACTCTTGGTCATCCGGCCAACCGCGTACCCTTTGAGTCCTTCAAAGTTACCCTTCAAGAACTCGAAACCATCGTGTGATAGCCCCACGGTGGGCGCCAACTGTCATGGAAATATCACGTCAGATGTCCTCGTGAAAGGACTTAGTCGTGGAGCCATCGCGACAGGTTATCTTAAAGGGGTTAAACCGGACAAAGGACACGAGGGTTTTTATACTAGTTCGGCCCCTTCAATGAAGGTAAAGGCCTACTTCTAGTTGTGATGGGATTATTGGGGTCTCGATAACTAGGGAGCTAAACACGCTATGCCTGGCTCTTGAGTTGTTGTTTCTTGTCCCTGAACCGCCGCCGGGTCGTCCCCTTATATACACGGGTTGACGCCCGGTCGGTTTACAGAGTTCTGAGGCCGGCTCATACAAGTGTCCGGCTCGGTCTCTCCTTTCCTATCTTACAATATAAGTTATATGATTATGGGGTTTACCACTATGGGCCCTAATCCACCTTTGGGCTCCGGGCGTCTAAGCTTCATAGTAAAGCGCCATCTTCTGGGTCTTCGTGGGCTTCAATATAGTTGAGGGTGAACCGGCCCCTCCTGGGCGGTTTACACTCAGTAGTTATATCCCCAACAGCCACAGTACATCCTCTCTTGTTTTAGCATCACGAAACAATCTCTCAATCTTGGTATAATTGGAAAATATCTCAGAACATTATGAGGAATCCTCTTCACAACATCGCCATCTTTCCATCTTGATGATTTGCATTTTGGGCATTCACTTAAGTTGGCATAATCCTTTCGAAACAGAAAACAATTATTCTTACAAACATGGATCAAATCATATCCAATTCCAATAGCACGAAGGAAATTCTTCATTTTACTGTAGGTGTGTGGCAGCTCAGACGCATCTGGGAAAGATTCGCGGAAAGTAGCCAACATCGCATCGAATGATTTTTTGGTCATCCACTCAGATGTCTTCACCTAAAGAAAGGTGACCATAGCTGAGAATACTGATAGCTCATTTCCTGGGGTGACAGCCACGTTGCATTGTTCCAACATGCAGGCCCACCATTTTTCTTCTGCAGGTGAAAGTTCACGAAATGCGTGAGCATTTCACAGTATTGTTTCAATGTTGGTCAAACTCACTAGCTCCGCCACCACCACCTCTGCCTCCTCTTCCACCTGAGCATCAGGCAGATCAAGATGGTGATCTGATGCTTCCACATAGTCAGTAACATTGACGTTCACAGCTTCACCAAGATGAACAGACCTAGTATATGTGACCGACAACCCATACAAGTGTAGATGATTTTGCACAGTTGAGTGGGGTCTTGTATCTGAATTCATACAATTGCTACACAGGCAGAGCACATCTGATTTCGGACCACCATACTCAGCTCTGATAAAGTTCATGAAGTTTTCAACCCCATCGACATATGCAGCGGAGAATCTTCGAGCAGAAGTTATCCAAGTCATGTCCATCTGTTAGACATACAAATTAGTTCTTCTACTAGATATTACAAGAAAAACATATATTTTTTTTATGAAGTCCAGAAAAAATACCTAGGTCGATGTCTAAAGCTATGGCAAGATATTTGGACAAGTAGATCTAAGTAACAAAATATATGTAAAGCTAATTCAACAAACATATTTGAGTGCTAAATTATGACAGGCTGTTTCAGCAGTCAATGAGACCGAGCACACAGCCATCGATGGCCTTTCAGCAACAAAGATCGAGTATAAAACGATGTAGAGCTATTTCACCTAACATATTGGCTACTAGACCATGGCAATCTACGTCACAATAAATATATCGCTGGATATTTTAGCAACTAATCGGGCGTGGCATGCCATCTCAGCTAAGCAGATTGAGTGTAGAACAGGGCAAGGAGGCTTCTTAAGCAGAGCATATTGACTGTAAACTAATTTAGCAAATAGTAAGATTAACCGCGTCTATTAGCTAACATTCAACACTACTCCGACATGCACGGGGCCTCAATCTAGAATGCGTGTATGATACGTCTCCGTCGTATCTATAATTTTTTATTGTTCCATGCCAATATTATACAACATTTACATATTTTGGCAACATTTTATATGATTTGTTTGGACTAACATATTGATCCAGTGCCAGTGCCAGTTCCTGTTTGTTGCATGTTTTTTGTTTCGCAGAAAATCCATATCAAACGAAGTCCAAACACGATAAAAAATTACAGAGAATTATTTTGTAATATATGTGATTTTTGGGACTTGGAATTGACGTAAACGGGGGCCCACAGTGACCACAACCCACCAGGGCATGCCGGGCACCCCATGGCACGCCCATGTGTCTTATGCACTCCTCAAAAGTCGGTTGGGTCCCTTCTTCTGGTGCAAGAAAGATAATTTATGGAAAAAATCATGTAAAAATTTCAGCGCAATCGGAGTTACGAATATCCAGGAATTTAAGAAATGGTGAAGGGCCAGATCTGGGGAATGCGAAACAGAGGAGAACAGAGAGGGAGATCCAATCTCGGAGGGGCTCCTGCCCCTCCGCCATCATGGAGGCCATGGACCATAGGGGGAACTCTCCTCCCATCTAGGGGGAGGCCAAGGAAGAAGAAGGAGGAGGGGGCTCTCTCCCCCTCTCTCCCGGTGGCGCCGGAGTGCCACCGGGGCAAGGATCGTGACGGCGATCTACATCAACAATCTTGCTACCATCAACACCAACTCTCTCCTCCTCTATGCAATGGTGTAAAACCCCTTCTCCCTGCTGTAATCTCTACTTAAACATGGTGCTCAACTCCATATATTATTTCCCAATGATATTTGGCTATCCTATGATGTTTGAGTAGATCCGTTTTGTCCTGTGGGTTAATGGTGATCTAGGTTGGTACGATTGTATATTTTATTCATGGTACTATCCTATGGCGCCCTTCGTCTCATGCAAACGTGAGGGATCTCCGTTGTTGGTGTTGCAATACATTCATGGTTTGCTTGTTGTTGGGGTGACAACAGCCTAAACACGGATAAGTGGGTTATGGCTGATACGTCTCCAACGTATCTATAATTTTTGATGTATTCATGCCATGTTTACAATATTTTTACATGATTTTGGTATGATTTGATTAGAACTAACCCGGGCTGACGCTGTTTTCAGCAGAACTACCGTGGTGTTGTTTTAGTGCTCAAATAAAAGTTCTCAGAATGCGCTAAAAATCAACGGAGATTTTTTCTAGAAAATATAGAAAATACTGGAACGAAGAGTTACCGAAGGGGAGTTCCATGGGCCCCACGATGGTGGAGGGTGCGCCCACCCCCTAGGGCACTCCCCCTGCCTCGTGGACTCCCTATGGGGCTCCCGGACGTGAAACCACACCAACCCCTCCTATAAATCCCCAAACTTCCAGAACATAACCTAGATTAGGAGTTCCGCCGCTGCAAGCCTCTGTAGCCACGAAAACCAATCGGGACTCTGTTCACCCTTCCACCATTGCTAGCCTCTCTAGTATCGTGCGACTTTTGCCGATACCATACACCCACCATATACTTTCCTCAAAACAGCCACCATACCCACCTATTATGGCATTTCCATAGCCATTCCGAGATATATTGCCATGCAACTTTCCACCGTTCCGTTTATTATGACACACATCATCATTTACATATTGCTTTGCATGATCATGTAGTTGACATCGTATTTGTGGCAAAGCCACCGTTCATAATTCTTTCATATCTCTCACTCTTGATTCATTGCACATCCCGGTACACCGCCGGAGGCATTCACATGGAGTCACATTTTGTTCTAAGTATTGAGTTGTAGTTATCGAGTTGTAAGTAAATAAAGGTGTGATGATCTTCATTATTAGAGCATTGTCACATGTGAGGAAAGGATGATGGAGACTATGATGCCCCCACAAGTCGAGATGAGACTCCAGACGAAAAATAGAAACAAAAGAGAAAGAAAAAAGAGGCCATAAAAAAAGAGAAGGCCCAAATAAAAAAAATTAGAGAAAAAGAGAGAGGGGGCAATGTTACTATCCTTTTTCCGCACTTGTACTTCAAAGTAGCACCATGATCTTCATGATAGAGAGTCTCATATGTTGTCACTTCCATATACTACTGGGAATTTTCATTATAGAACTTGGCTTGTATATTCCAATGACGAGCTTCCTCAAAATGACTTAGGCCTTCGTGAGCAAGCAAGTTGGATGCATACCCACTTAGTTTCTTTTTGAGCTTTCATACACTTATAACTCTAGTGCATCCGTTGCATGGCAATCCCTAGTCACTCAACTTGATATATATTGATGGGCATCTCCATAGCCCCTTGATACGCCTAGTTGATGTGAGACTATCTTCTCGTTTTTGTCTTCTCCATAACCACCCTTCTATTCCACCTATAGTGCTATATCCATGGCTCATGCTCATGTATTGCGTGAAGATTGAAAAAGTTTGAGAACATCAAAAGTATGAAACAATTGCTTGGCTTGTCATCGGGGTTGTGCATGATTTAAATATTTTGTGTGATGAAGATAGAGCATAGCCAGACTATACAATTTTGTAGGGATAGCTTTCTTTGGCCATGTTATTTTGAGAAGACGTAATTGATTTGTTAGTATGCTTGAAGTATTATCGTTTTTATGTCAATATTAAACTTTTGTTTTGAATCTTATGGATCTGAATATTCTTGCCACAATAGAGAAGATTACATTGATAAATATGTTAGGTAGCATTCCACATCAAAAATTCTATTTTTATCATTTACCTACTCGAGGACGAGCAGGAATTAAGCTTGGGTATGCTTGATACGTCTCCAACGTATCTATAATTATTTATGTATTCATGCCATGTTTACAATATTTTTACATGATTTTGGTATGATTTGATTAGAACTAACCCGTACTGACACTGTTTTCAATAGAACTACCATGTTATTGTTTTTGTGCGGAAATAAAAGTTCTAGGAATGCCTGAAAATCAACGGGGATTTTTTCTGGAAAATATAAAAAATACCAGAATGAAGAGATACTGGAGGGGAGTCCCGTGGGCCCTACGAGGGTGGAGGGCGCACCGACCCTCCTAGGGCAGCCCCCCTGCCTCGTGGACTCCCTGTGGGGCCCCCTGACGTGAAACCGATGCCAACCCCTCCTATAAATCCCCAAACTTCCAGAACATAACCTAGATCGGAAGTTCCGCCGCCGCAACCTCTGTAGCCACGAAAAACCAATCGGGGCCCTATTCCGGAACCTTGCCAGAGGGGGATCCATCACCGATGGTGATCTTCATCATCCCGTCGCTCTCCATGACGAGGAGGGAGTAGTTCACCCTCTGGGCTGAGGGTATGTACTAGTAGCTATGTGTTTGATCTCTCTCTCTCTCTCTCTCTCTCTCTCTTTCTCTCTCTCTCTCTCTCTCTCTCGTGTTCTTGATTTGGCACGATCTTGATGTACCACGAGCTTTGCTACTATAGTTGGATCTTATGATGTTTCTCACCCCCTACTCTCTTGTAATGGATTGAGTTTTTCCTTTGAAGTTATCTTATCGGATTGAGTCTTTAAGGATTTGAGAACACTTGATGTATGTCTTGCGTGGGATACCCGTGGTGACAATGGGCTATTCTATTGATTCACTTGATGTATGTTTTGGTGATCAACTTGCGGGTTCCATGACCTTGGGAATCTATGCATAGGGGTTGGCACACGTTTTCATCTTGACTCTCCGGTAGAAACTTTGGGGCACTCTTTGAAGTTCTTTGTGTTGGTTGAATAGATGAATTGAGATTGTGTGATGCATATCATATAATCATACCCATGGATACTTGAGGTTACATTGGAGTATCTAGGTGACATTAGGGTTT
The DNA here is from genome assembly GCF_018294505.1 of Triticum aestivum. NCBI lineage: Eukaryota > Viridiplantae > Streptophyta > Magnoliopsida > Poales > Poaceae > Triticum > Triticum aestivum. The sequence continues at coordinate 474,865,395 of NC_057804.1, forward strand.
TGGTTGATGTGTGTCTTAAGGTGTTATTTTACAACAAACTCTAGGGCTGTTTGTGACAATTATAGGAATAGCCCAATGGATTGATTAGAAAGAATAACTTTGAGGTGGTTTCGTATCCTACAGTAATCTCTTCGTTTGTTCTCCACTATTAGTGACTTTGGAGTGACTCTTTTTTGCATGTTGAGGGAGTGTTCTATGATCTAATTATGTTATTATTGTTGAGAGAACTTGCACTAGTCAAAGTATGAACCATAGGCCTTGTTTTGAAGCATTGCAATACCATTTTTGCTCACTTTTGTTACTTGCTACCTTACTGTTTTTATATTTTTCAGATTATAAAAACATATATATATATATATATATATATATATATATACCATCCATATTGCACTTGTATCACCATCTCTTCGCCGAGCTGGTGCACCTATACAATTTACCATTGCATTGGGTGTGTTGGGGACACAAGAGACTCTTTGTTATTTGGTTTCAAGGTTGTTTGAGAGAGACCATCTTCATCCTATGCCTCCCATGGATTGATAAACCTTAGGTCATCCACTTGAGGGAAATTTGCTACTGTCCTATAAACCTCTGCACTTGGAGGCCCAACAACCTTTACAAGAAGAAGGTTGTGTAGTAGACATCAAGCTCTTTTCTTGCACCGTTGCCGGGGTGGTTAGTGCTTGAAGGTATATATTTAGATATTGCAATTGAATCTTTTAGTTTCTTATTTTATCACTAGTTTAGTCTATAACAGAAAACTACAAAAAAATGGAATTGAGGGTGCCTCATATGCTTCGTCTTTTTAATGTCTTTCATGAAAATGAAGGAAAGGAAAATTGTGCCCAAGTGCTAGAAGAAGAATGCATTAAAATGTTTGGCACTAAATCTTTGAATGATGAGCATGGTTGCAATGTTGTTAGTATGAACTCTTTGAATATCCATAGTACTAATGATGATTGCACTAGTCATGATGAAAATGTCTCTTATAAGCATGTCAACTTTTGTGGAGTGCATAGAGTTTGCAAGTACACACCAAATAGGGAAGATAGATTTTGCAAGAGGTATAAGTATTTAGAAACTAAATGGTTGCAAGAGAAGCTAGATGTTTGTGCTAAAAATTTAAAATTTCTTTGCCATCCTTGTGAACTTTGCAATGAATGTGATCATTTAAATCTCCAATGCAAATTGTTTCATGATCAAATTGTGTCCAAAAGTTTTGATGACTTGATTTCCCTTGCACATCATAATGAACTTAGTTTGATTGTGGGTTATGAAGAAATGAAACGTATAACTAAGGATATTCCAGAATTTGTCCTTGATAAATTTCTTGATTTTGAGCTAGAGGAAATTTATATGTATTGTGCGGTGAATTGCATTGAAAATCCTTACATTGCCAATTACATAAAGACAAGAAAACAAATAGAAGATGAAGAGAATACTAATGAAAGGGAAGAGATTTCCCTATATCCTCCTGTTCTTTCTTATGCTGAATCAGGTAACGAGGAGGAGCTTTCTATTCAACCAATCTCATTAATAAGGAGATCCAAAAAGAGGACTAAACCCACACATAATGTGGAGAAGAAAAAGAAAATACGGAGAGGCAAAGGTAAAAAGGTATCCCTCCCAAATGATGTTGCTCCTACTATTCATTATGGTGATGATAATTGCTATACTATTGGTGCTATCCATACTATTAATGATGAGAGTGATTATGCTTATGATATGCAAAGGCCCAAGCTTGGGGAAGCTATGTTTGATGAAAATGACATGTTTGAGAATTTATTTGTTGCAATTAATGTTTCTCCCAATCTTGGCAATGCTAAATTTAATGAAGATGATATTTTTAGTCTCCCAAGTTTTGATATGCAAATTTGTTATGATGATAGCATGCCTCCTATTTATGATGATTATATTGATGAAAGTGGGTTTGGAAGAGTATCAAGTTTAGGAAGTAATGATCCCACTATTTTGGAGGGTGTTGAATCTTATTGTGATAATTATGAAATTGGATTTGTAGAGGTCATGACTTTATTTAGTAATGATTCCACTATCTTGGAAGTGGTTTCAATTGATTTTGATGAGAACAAAGTTGCTACTTATGATGATTATTGTGATGATACTTATGCTATAAAAAGTAGTGATGATTATATTTAGAAAACTTGTTATGATTATGATTACCCTTTTTCTGAACATTACTCTTTTAATGTGGAAACAATTTATTGTATTCCGAATGAGAAGAATTTCGCTTATGCGGAGAGCAATAAATATATATGCTTGGGGATCATGAAAATAATCCTTTATGTGATGGTTATATTGTTGAATTCATTCATGATGCTACTGAAAATTATTATGAGGGAGGAATATATGCTTGTAGGAATTGCAATAATATCAAGTTTCCTCTCTATGTGCTTAAAATCTTGAAGTTATGCTTGTTTTGCTTTCCTATGCTAGTTGATTCTTGTTCCCGTCAGTTGTTTGCTCACAAAATCCCTATGCATAGTAAGTGGGTTAGACTTAAATGTGTTAGTCATATTCTTCATGATGCTCCCATTATGTTTCAATACTTATCTTTTATGTGAGCATCATTGAAATCATCATGCCTAGCTAAAAAGACATTAAATAAAAGGGCTTGTTGGGAGACATCCCAATATTTACCCCTACTGTTTTTGTGTGTTAAAATGATTATACTACTGTATTAATCATGTTTTATAGCTTTTGTTTCGATAAAGTGCCAAGTAGAACCTTTGGGAAGACTTGGGTGGAAATTACTGTGATCTTGCTGTAAAAAACAGAAACTTTGCACTCACGAGAATAATTGTTATTTTTAACAGAAGAGTGATCTTTAGTTTATTCTCTTTTAAGAACATTAATAGACAAATTCCTCACGTCCACCAATTTATCTCAGAATTTTTGGAGTTACAGAAGTATTCGGGAGTTACATATTAGTACAGACTGTTCTGTTTTTGACAGATTCTGTTTTCTATGTGATGTTTGCTTATTTAGATGAATCTATGAGTAGTATGGGAGGGTATGAACCATAGATAAGTTGTAATACAGTAGATACTACACCAATATAAATAAATAATGAGTTAACAACAGTACCAAAAGTGGTGTATTGTTTTCTTATACTAACGGAGCTTACGAGTTTTCTGTTGAGTTCTGTGTTGTGAAGTTTTCAAGTTTTGGGTAAAGATTTGATGGACTATGGAATAAGGAGTGGAAAGAGCCTAAGCTTGGGGTTGAACAAGGCACCCCAAGGTAATGTTCAAGGACAACAAAGAGCCTAAGCTTGGGGATGCCCCGGATGGCATCCCCTCTTTCGTCTTCGTTCATCGGTAACTTTACTTGGAGCTATATTTTTATTCACCACATGATATGTTTTTGCTTGGAGGGTCATTTTATTTTATTTTGTTTTGCTTGATGTTTGAATAATATCCCAAGATCTGAAATTCTTAAATGTTATAGAGTCTTCACATAGTTACATAATTATTCAACTACTCATTGATCTTCACTTATATCTTTTGGAGTAGTTTGTCATTTGCTCTAGTGCTTCACTTATATCTTTTTAGAGCACGACGGTGGTTTTATTTTGAAGAAATAGATGAACTATCATGCTTCACTTATATTATTTTTAGAGTCTCTTAGAACAACATGGTAATTTTCTTAGGTTATGAATTTTGTCCTATTATGATGGGCATCCAAGATGGGTATAATAAAAACTTTCATAAGAAGTGCATTGAATTCTATGAGATGTTTGATCCTTTATGATTGTTTTGAGATATTAAGATGGTGACATTAGAGTCATGCTAGTAGAGTATTTGTGAATTTGAGAGATACTTGTGTTAAAGTTTGTGATTCACGTAGCATGCACGTATGGTGAACCCTTATGTGATGAAGTTGGAGCATGATTTATTTATTGATTGTCTTCCTTATGAGTGGCAGTCGGGGATGAGGGATGGTCTTTTCCAACCAATCTATCCCCCTAGGAGCATGTGCGTAGTACTTTGTTTTGATGACTAATAAATTTTTGCAATAAGTATGTGAGTTCTTTATGACTAATGTTGAGTCCATGGATTATACGCACTCTCACCCTTCCACCATTGCTAGCCTCTCTAGTACCGCGCAACTTTCATCGATACCATACACCCACCATATAATTTCCTCAAAAAAGCCACCATACCTACCTATTATGGTATTTCCATAGCCATTCCGAGATATATTGACATGCAAGTTTCCACCGTTCCGTTTATTATGACACACATCATCATTGTCATATTGCTTTGCATGATCGTGTAGTTGACATCGTATTTGTGGCAAAGCCACTGTTCATAATTCTTTCATACATGTCACTCTTGATTCATTGCACATCCCGGTACACCGCTGGAGGCATTCACATAGAGTCATATTTTGTTCTAAGTATTAAGTTGTAAGTAAATAAAAGTGTGATGATCTTCATTATTAGAGCATTGTACCATGTGGGGAAAGGATGATGGAGACTATGACTCCCCCACAAGTCAGGACTCCGGACAAAAAATTAAAAAAAAAATAAAAAAATAGGCCATAAAAAAGAAGTCCCAAATAAAAAAATGAGAGAAAAAGAGAGAAGGGGCAATGTTACTATCCTTTTTCCACACTTGTGCTTCAAAGTAGCACCATGATCTTCATGATAGAGAGTCTCCTATGTTGTCACTTTCATATACTAGTGGGAATTTTCATTATAGAACTTGGCTTGTATATTCCAATGATGGGCTTCCTCAAAATGCCATAGGTCTTCATGAGCAAGCAAGTTGGATGCACAAACACTTAGTTTCTTTTTGAGCTTTCATACACTTATAGCTCTAGTGCATCTGTTGCATGGCAATCCCTACTCACGCACATTGATATCTATTGATGGGCATCTCCATAGCTCGTTGATATGCCTAGTTGATGTGAGACTATCTTCTCCTTTTTGTCTTCTCCACAACCACCCTTCTAGTGCACCTATAGTGCTATGTCCATGGCTCAAGCTCATGTATTGCGTGAAGATTGAAAAAGTTTGAGAACATCAAAAGTATGAAACAATTGCTTGGCTTGTCATCAGGGTTGTGCATGATTTAAATATTTTGTGTGATGAGGATAGAGCATAGCCAGACTATATGATTTTGTAGGGATAGCTTTCTTTGGCCATGTTATTTTGAGAAGACATAATTGCTTTGTTACTATGCTTGAAGTATTATCGTTTTTATGTCAATATTAAATTTTTGTTTTGAATCTGATGGATCTGAATATTCTTGCCACAATAGAGAAGATTACATTGATAAATATGTTAGGTAGCATTCCACATCAAAAATTCTGTTTTTATCATTTACCTACTAAAGGATGAGCAGGAATTAAGCTTCGGGATGCTTGATACGTCTCCAACGTATCTATAATTTTTGATGTATTCATGCCATGTTTACAATATTTTTACATGATAGACTGCAAAGAATTATTCTACAGTTGGTGCATATTAATCAATATGGCTTTCTCAAAGATAGAGTAATCCAGGACTGCCTTGGTTGGGCATATGAATACATCCACCAGTGTCATAAATCTAAGGAGGAAATCTTAGTAATAAAGCTGGATTTTGAGAAGGCTTTTGATACAATTGAGCATGATGCCATCATTGATATTTTTAGAGGTAAAGGATTTGGAGAGAAGTGGATTTCTTGGATGGAAGCTTTGTTCACAACTGCATCCTCTTCTGTACTACTCAATGGAGTTCCTGGGAAAAGAATTTACATAAGGAGGGGAGTAAGACAAGGGGACCCTTATTCTCCTTTAATTTTTGTGCTGGCTGCTGATTTGCTTCAATCCATCCTTAATAAAGACATGAGATTAAATCTGATCACTGCTCCTCTGCAAGTAAACTCTTATCCTCACTTCCCAATTGTGCAATATGCAGATGACACCTTAGTGGTTATGCAAGCTGATTCTAGGCAGTTATTCTGCTTAAAAGCACTTCTGAATACTTTTGCCACAGCAACTGGGTTAAGAGTTAATTATGGGAAGTCCATCATGGTACCCTTGAATATTGCTGAAGACAGAGTAGAAATCTATACAAACACCCTGCAGTGTGCTAGAGGGCAATTCCCATTTACCTACCTTGGTATGCCCTTGGGAATTTACAAGCCAACGGTTGAGCAATGTCTACCTTTAGTTAACAGGATTGCAAAAAGAGTGGCTGGTATCTCTATCTTCATGACCCAAGCTGGAAAATTACTATTGGTCAAGTCAGTGATGACATCTTTATCAGTCTTCTTCATGTGCTGTTTGGACATACTAGTTACAATAAAAAAGCAAATCATCAAATACCTGAGACACTGCCTTTGGAGAGGACCTGATATGGAGGACAAAAGTCCTGCTTTGGTATCATGGACCACAGTGTGCAGACCAAAAGACCAGGGAGGCCTAGGTGTTTTAGATATCTTCACTCATAATAAGACCCTGCTCATGAAAAACCTTCACAAATTCTTCAACCGACATGATATTCCCTCGGTAAACTTGATCTTGGAGACATATTACTATGATGGGAAATTACCAGGGGACAACATGATTGGATCATTCTGGTGGAAGTCCAACTTAGCCCTCATTGATCAGTACAAAGCTATTGCTAGATGTAATGTGGGGGATGGTGCTAGTGCATTCTTTTGGGATGATCTGTGGAGCCAAGCAATTCTTCAACACCAATTTCCCCACCTTTTCTCTTTTGTCAAAAATCCCCAGCTGAATATTCAACAAGTTTTGCAGACTGAGTACTTGCAGGATTTATTCTTCCTCCCCTTGACAACTGAGGCCTATGAGGAATTCTTACAAATGGAAGACATTTGTTTAGCCATGAGACAATCTGAACATTTAAACTCTTTGGATACTCGGAGCTACATATGAGGAACTGAGCACTACTCCTCCATCAAAGCATATAAAGTCTTAATTGGTCACAAACAGACACCCACTCATTTCAACTGGATCTGGCAGAGTTCCTGTCAACCAAAGCATAAAGTTTTCTTCTGGCAACTTCTACATGATCGAGTTAACACCAGAAACTTACTTAGAAGGAAGAAGTTTGTGTTGGAAGATTACAATTGTGCTGTTGGAGGATGTCCGATAGAAGAAACATTGCATCATCTCTTTTGGGGATGTCCATTTGTACAACAATGCTGGGACTTCATTTGTCCCACAAGAGCTCCAAATATGTCTGTATTAGAAGCATTCCAGGACCTCAAAGATAAGATAAGGTACCCATTTTACATGGAGATAATCATTCTTGGAGCTTGGGCCATTTGGATCACCAGAAACAATAAAATATTTGAGAATATTGCACCTTCTTTCCAAGGGTGGAAGTTCATTTATCTGGAGGAACTGAAGCTTCTCAAATATAGGATGAGGAAAGAGCATGAGAGGCAATTCTCAGTTTGGCTTGATGGCCTGTTGTAATTTTTCTTCTTAGGTTTTTTAGCTGCTTAGCTTCTTTCTCTCCTTCTTCTTCCTTTATTCTTTTATGTTGCTAGTCTTTTTAGGTCTTTTTCTCTTGTTTCTTGGGCTTATCTCAAGCCTTTTAGACTTATTTGTTGTTCTACTTTATTTTAATATAAATTGCAGTGGGGTTTTACCCTACTGTTTATAGTCAAAAAAATATTTTTACATGATTTTTGTATGATTTGATTAGAACTAACCCAGACTGACACTGTTTTCAGCAGAACTACCGTGGTGTTGTTTTTGTGCAGAAATAAAAGTTCTCGGAATGAGCTGAAAATCAACGGAGATTTTTTCTTGAAAATATAAAAAATACTGGAATGAAGAGTTACCGGAGGGGAGTCCCATGGGCCCCACGAGGGTGGAGCGCGTTCCCTGCCTCGTGGACTCCCTGTGGGGCCCCCTGGCGTGAAACCGACGCCAATCCCTCCTATAAATCCCCAAACTTCCAGAACATAACCTAGATCGGGAGTTCCGCCGCCGCAAGCCTCTGTAGCCACAAAAAACCAATCGGAACCCTGTTCCGGCACCCTGCCGGAGGGGGGATCCATCACCGGCGGCCATCTTCATCATCTCAGCGCTCTCCATGATGAGGAGGGAGTAGTTCACCCTCTGGGCTGAGGGTATGTACTAGTAGCTATGTGTTCGATCTCTCTCTCTCTATCTCTCTCTCTCTCTCTCGTGTTCTTGATTTGGCATGATCTTGATGTACCACGAGCTTTGCTACTATAGTTGTATCTTATGATGTTTCTCCCCCCTACTCTCTTGCAATGGATTGAGTTTTTCCTTTGAAGTTATCTTATAGGATTGAGTCTTTAAGGATTTGAGAACACTTGATGTATGTCTTGCATGGGATACCCGTGGTGACAAGGGGTATTCTATTGATTCACTTGATGTATGTTTTGGTGATCAACTTGCGGGTTCTGTGACCTTGGGAATCTATGCATAGGGGTTGGCACACGTTTTCGTTTTGACTCTCCGGTAGAAACTTTGGGGCACTCTTTGAAGTTCTTTATGTTGGTTGAATAGATGAATTGAGATTGTGTGATGCATATCATATAATCATACCCGCGGATACTTGAGGTGACATTGGAGTATCTAGGTGACATTAGGGTTTTGGTTTATGTGTGTCTTAAGGTATTATTTTAGTACGAACTCTAGGGTTGTTTGTGAGAATTATAGGAATATCCCAATGGATTGATCGGAAATAATAACTTTGAGGTGGTTTTGTACCCTATAATAATCTCTTCATTTGTTCTCCCCTATTAGTGACTTTGGAGTGACTCTTTTTTGCATGTTGAGTGAGTGTTATATGATCTAATTATGTTATTATTGTTGAGAGAACTTGCACTAGTGAAAGTATGAACCCTAGGCCTTGTTTCGAAGCATTGCAATATCCTTTTCGATCACTTTTGTTACTTGCTACCTTGCTGTTTTATATTTTCAGATTATAAAAACCTATATCTACCATACATATTGCACTTGTATCACCATCTCTTCGCCGAACTAGTGCACCTATACAATTTACCATTGTATTGGGTGTGTTGGGGACATAAGAGACTCTTTGTTATTTGGTTGCAGGGTTGTTTGAGAGAGACCATCTTCATCCTATGCCTCCCATGGATTGATAAACCTTAGTTCATCCACTTGAGGGAAATTTGCTACTGTCCTACAAACCTCTGCACTTGGAGGCCCAACAATGTCTACAAGAAGAAGGTTGTGTAGTAGACATGAATGGCCTAGGGGAGTAACGAGGACTTGATACTTAATGTGATGGTTGGGTTTCACGACCTTAATGATCTTTAGTAGTGGCGGATGCTTGCTAAGGGTCCAATCATAAGTGCATATGATCCAAGTAGAGAAAGTATGTTAGCTCATGCCTCTCCCTCATATAAAATTACAAGAATGATTACCGGTACTTGTTATCGATTGCCTAGGGACAAATGACTTTCTTGTTGACAAAAGATATGGTTCCTTGTATTAATAATGAAATTGTTTCTATTGCACCCGCACATGATAGTCCTATTATCTTTTTGAATTCTCCAAACTACACTATATCGGAGAAGTTTGTTCTTATTAAGGATTATATTGATGGGTTGCCTTTTACTGTTGCACATGATAATTTTGATGAATGTAATATGGATGTGCTTGATGCTCCTACTTGCAATTATTATGAGAGAGGAACTACATCTCCACCTCTCTATGTTTCCAAGACGATAGAATTGCAAGAAACTGTTTATGCTATGTATTGACCTTTAGTTGATGTGCATGAATTGTTCTCGTATGACATGACAATGCATAGTAAGAGAGTTAGACTTCATCATTGCTTGATATATGTTGTTTTTTGCTCACTACTAAATGCCAAATCATTGCTAATTAAAATTGGCTTTGATATACCTTGGGATCCGGGTGGATCCATTACTTGAGCACTTTATGCCTAGCTTAATGGCTTTAAAGAAAGCACTGCCAGGGAGACAACACGCAAGTTTTAGAGACTCATTTATTCTGTTGAGTGCTTTCATAAAGTTGAAAAACAAAAAATATAGTGGGGAACTTTAAACTTCACAAAAAGAAAAGTGAAAGTGAGAGGGACGAGCATTGTGAAAGTGGGATCTAGCCTTGAACTTTGTTCATGCCCATGGAAACTTTGTAAATCCTAATTACAGAAACTTTTCAACAAAAATAATTATCCCCTTGTACAAATCCTTTGTATTGTAAAATTATTGTGCCAAGATTTTCCTTTAGTATGATTAGATTGCTTGTTGGTATGTGCGGTGCAGAAACAGAAACTTTGGCTGTAGCGCGTGAATTTTAATTTTTTACTAGAACGTCAAAAGGTTATGAAATTTTTTGCACACTATTTCTATAAAAATGTTTATTTCCTCCTATTTTTTCAGAATTTTTGGAGTACCATAAGTATGGTAGATGTTCAGATTGCTACAAAGTGTACTGTTTAAGACATATTCTGTTTTGATGCACTGTTTTGCTTGTTTTGATTAAACTATGGATTCTGTCGGTGGTATAAGCCATGGAAAAGTTATATTACAGTAGCTACAATGCGAAAACAAAATATTAATTGGTTTTCAATAGTACGTAGAGTAGTGATTTGCTTTATTATACTAACGGATCTTACCGAGCTTTCTGTTGAGTTCTGTGTGGGTGAAATGACCAAAGATTGAGGAGGTCTCCATATGAGGAGAAGGAGGAGAGGAAAGATCTCAATCTTGGGGATGCCCAAGGCACCTCAAGTAAATATTCAAGGAGACTCGAGCGTCTAAGCTTGGGGATGCCCCGGAAGGCATCCCATCTTTCTTCAACAAGTATCGGTATGTTTTCGTCTTTGTTTCGTTCACGTGATATGCGTAAATCTTGGAGCATCCTTTGCATTTAGTTTTCACTTTTATTCCATGCACCATGCTGGTATGAGATAGTCCATGGCTGATTTATAGAATGCTCATTGCACTTCACATATATCTTTGGAATATGGATTTATAGAATGCTTCATGTGCTTCACTTATATCATTTGAAGTTTGGATTGCCTATTTCTCTTCACATAGAAAACAGTTATTTTTAGAATACTCTCTTGATTCACTTATACTTATTAGAGCATGATCTTTTGTAGAAATAATTAAACTCTTTTTCTTCACTTATATCTATTTAGAGAGTCAACATGAATTGGTCAATTGCATGGTTAGTCATAAAATCCTACATAAAACTTGTGGATCACTGAATGTGATATGTTTGATTCCTTGCAATAGTTTTGCGATATAGAGATGGAATATGTGGGAGGTACTAGTAAATGATTGTGGTTAGTAAGAATATTGGTGTTAAGGTTTGTGATTCTCGAAGCATGCACATATTGTCTCTCGTTATGCTATGAAGTTGGAGCATGATTTATTATTGATTGTCTTCCTTATGAGTGGCGGTCGGGGATGAGCGATGGTCTTTTCCTACCAGTCTATCCCCCTAAGGGCATGTGTAGTAGTACTTTGCTTAGAGGGCTAATAAACTTTTGCAATAAGTATATGAGTTCTTTATGACTAATGTGAGTCCATGGATTATACGCACTCTTACCTTTCCGCAATTTTCTAGCTTCTTCGGTACCGTGCATTGCCCTTTCTCACCTCGAGAGTCCGTGCAAACTTCACCGGTGCATCCAAACCCCGTGATATGATACGCTCTATCACACATAGCCTTATTATATCTTCCTCAAAATAGCCACCATACCTACTTATTATGGCCTTTCCATAGCCATTTCGAGATATATTGCCATGCAACTTCCACCGCTTCGGTTTTTGATGACTTGAGCATTCATTTTCATATTGGTTTGCATGATCGTAAGATATCTAGCATGATATTTCCATGGCTTGTCCATTTTTTGATATCATTGTTATGCTAGATCATTGCACATTGTGGTACACTGCCAGAGGCATTCATATCGAGTTCTAATTTTTATTTCTTTTGAGTTATAAGTAAATAGAAGTGTGATGATCATCATTATTCCTTATTAGAGCATGTCCTAGTGAGAAAAGGATGATGGAGACTATGGTTCCCCCACAAGTCGGGATGAGACTCCAGACGATAAGAGAAAAAAAGAAAAAAGAAAAAGAAAAAAAAGAACAAAAAGAACAAAGAAGGAAAAAAAAGAGAAGGGGCACTGTTACTATCCTTTACCACACTTGTGCTTTGATGACCCACAAGTATAGGGGATCTATCACAGTCCTTTTGATAAGTAAGAGTGTCGAACCCAACGAGGAGCAGAAGGAAATGACAAGCGGTTTTCAGTAAGGTATTCTCTGCAAGCACTGAAATTGCAGGTAACACATAGTTTTGTGATAAGATAATTTGTAATGAGTAACAAGCAATGAAAGTAAATAAAGTGCATCAAGGTGGCCCAATCCTTTTTGTACCAAAGGACAAGCCTGGACAATTTCTTATAATGAGAAAAGCGCTCCCAAGGACACATGTGAATTATCGTCAAGCTAGTTTTCATCATGCTCATATGATTCACGTTCGGTACTTTGATAGTTTGATATGTGGGTGGACCGGTGCTTGGGTACTGCCCTTACTTGGACAAGCATCCCACTTATGATTAACCCCTATTGCAAGCATCCGCAACTACAAAAGAAGTATTAAGGTAAACCTAACCATAGCATGAAACATGTGGATCCAAATCAGCCCCTTACGAAGCAACGCATAAACTAGGGTTTAAGCTTCTGTCACTCTAGCAACCCATCATCTACTTATTACTTCCCAATGCCTTCCTCTAGGCCCAAATAATGGTGAAGTGTCATGAAGTCGACGTTCACATAACACCACCAGAGGAGAGACAACATACATCTCATCAAAATATCGAACGAATACCAAATTCACATGACTACTAATAGCAAGACTTCACCCATGTCCTCAGGAACAAACGTAACTACTGACAAAGCATATTCATGTTCATAATCAGAGGGGTATTAATATGCATTAAGGATATTTCCACCGAATAAACCAACTAGCATCAACTACAACGAGTAATCAACACTACTAGCAACCCACAGGTACCAATTTGTGGTTTTGATAAAAGATTGGATACAAGAGATGAACTAGGGTTTGGAGAGGAGATGGTGATGGTGAAGATGTTGACGGAGATTGACCCCCTCCCAGTGAGAGGATCGTTGGTGATGATGATGGTGACGATTTCCCCCTCTCGGAGAGAAGTTTCCCCGGCAGAACAGATCCACCGGAGCCCTAGATTGGTTCCACCAAGGTTCCGCCTCGTGGCGGCAGAGTTTCATCCCGTAAGCTTGATTATGATTTTTTTTCCAGGGTAAAAGACCTCATATAACAGAAGATGGGCACCGGAGGGCCATCAGGGGGCCCAGGAGACAGGGGGTGCGCCCCCACTCTCCTGGCCAGGGTGTGAGCCCCCTTCGGTACTTTCTTTGCCCAATAATTCTTATTAGATCCAAAAATGACTTTCGTGGAGCTGCAGGTCTTTTGGAGCTGTGCAAAATAGGTTTCCAATATTTGCTCCTTTTCCAGCCAGAATCCCAGCTGCCGGCATCCTCCCTCTTCATGATAAACCTTGTAAAATAAGAGAGAATAGCCATAAGTATTGTGACATAATGTGTAATAACAGCCCATAATGCAATAAATATTTATATAAAAGCATGATGCAAAATGGACATATCAACTCCCCCAAGCTTAGACCTCGCTTGTCCTCAAGCGGAAGCCGAAATCGAAAAATATGTCCACATGTTTATAGATAGAGGTGTCGATAAAAATAAAATACGGACATGAGGGCATCATGATCATTCTTATAACAGCAATATATATAAATTTTGTCATATGATTTCTTATGCTCAAGTAACAATCTATTCACAATGTCAAGTATGGAACATAAACTTCATTGGGAACTAACAAACTATAATCTCAGTCATTGAAGCAATTGCAATTTATCATAACATCAAAAAGAGTCAAGAATAGAGCTTTTCAGCAAATCCACATACTCAACTATCATATAGTCTTCTACAATTGCTAACACTCACGCAATACTTATGGTTATGGAGTTTTAATCGGACACTGAGAAATATAGGGGCTTATAATTTTGCCTCCCAATGTATTCACCTTTAGGTGATGTCAACAATAATAATTCATGCTAACGAACATCCAATTGGATATATGTATCAGGATCTTTCCAACACGAGGTGCTTGCCAAAGGATAAAATGAAAAAGGGAAAGGTGGAGATCACCTTGACTCTTGCATAAAGTAAAAGACATAAAGTATAAGATAGGCCCTCCGCAGAGGGAAGCAGAGGTTTTCATGCGCTTTTAGGGTTGGATACACAAAATCTTAATTTGAAAGAATGTCACTTTATATTGCCACTTGTATATGGACCTTTATTATGCAGTCCGTCGCTTTTATTGCTTCCATAACAAGATCATATAAAGCTTATTTTCTCCGCACTAATAAGTCATGCATATTTAGAGAGCAATTTTTATTGCCTGCACCGATGACAACTTACTTGAAGGATCTTACTCAATCCATAGGTAGATATGGACCATGGTGGACTCTCATGGCAAAACTACGTTTAAGGATATTTGGAAGCACAAGTAGTATCTCTACTTGGTGCTAGGAGTTTTTGTCTAGCATGAGGGGGAAAGGCAAGCTCAACATGTTTGAATGATCCATGACAATATACTTTAACTGAGATGTGAGAAAACATAAACCATTACGTTGTCTTCCTTGTCCAACATCAACTCTTTAGCATGTCATACTTTAATGAGTGCTCACAATTATAAAAGATGTCCAAGATAGTACTTATATGTGAAAACCTCTCTTTCCTTATTACTTCCTAGTAATTGCAGCGATGACCAAAACTATGTTTGCTAACTCTCAACAATTTTTAAGCCTCATACTCTTTATATATGAAGTCATCACTATCCAAAAGATCAATATGAACTCTTTTATTCCTTTTTATTTTCTTAAGATCATGGCAAGATAGCAAAGCCCTTGACTCAAATAATCTTTATTATAGATAGCTCACGGACTCGATTACATAGAAGGATCACAAAGCAAAACTCAAAACTAATTCATACCAGGACTTTATTATACTAGATCTAGATATTGCCAAAAGGATCGAACTAAGTAAAACGGTAAAGATAGGAGTGTGATGGTGATACGATACTGGGGCACCTCCCCCAAGCTTGGCAGTTGCCAAAGGGAGTGCCCATACCCATGTGATTATGTCCTCGGAAGTGGTGAAGAAGGATTTGTTGATGATGTAGGCTTGTTTCTCAACTTGCGCTTGAGAATGGAATTTTGCTCCCTTAGATCATCGATCTCCCGCTCAAGGATTAATATTCTTTTGCGTAGTTCTTGTTTGTCTTCCTGCAAGAGACGAAAAGGGATAAACTCGATCTTGGGCTTATTTGCCCTATCAGGAAGGTTGACTTTGTAAACTCCACGTGCATATCCCCAGGTTGAGATAACGGGACTTCGTCTTCATATGAGCTCGTCTCCTCCTTTCCCTTAGGCTCATAGTCATCTTCTTCTTCAGTGGTCCAGCCACAATGATCCAAGTCCTCATAGACTTTACGGTCTACAAGGTAATTAACCACATAGCTTTCTCCCTCCAAATCCTGGGATGACATGCTGCTCAAATCTGCGACAGAAACAGCTCGAGACAAAGACAGAAGATTTTTGCGTGTTACAGTGGTTAAAAACCTTCGGGAGATTATATAATGAATTTTTACTGACCAAAAGACGTAATGTGCAAGAAAATGGAGTCCGGGAGGCACACAAGGTGTCCACAAGACAGGGGGGCGCCCAGTAGGGGGGCACGACCTCTACCCTTGTGGAGGCCTCGTGTCCTTCCCGGATTACTTCTTGCTTTCCAAAATTCTTAAATATTCCAAAACAGGGGGAAATTGCCATTAGAATTGTTTTGGAGTCGGTTTACTTACCGTACCACATACCTATTCCTTTTCGGAGTCTGAAACATTCTGGAAAGTGTCCCTTATGTATTCCTCCGGGGTTACAGTCTCAATAATATTAGTTTCAACATTGATAGGATTACCTGAGATATAATGTTTGATTCTTTGACCGTTCACCACCCTCGGACTTGTGCCTTCGAATTGTTGATTTTTATGGCACCAAAATGATAGACCTCCTCGATAACGTAAGGACCTTCCCATTTAGAGAGAAGTTTTCCTACAAAAAATCTTAAACGAGAGTTGAATAGCAACACATAATCACCTACGTTAAATTCTCGCTTTTGTATCCTTTTGTCATGCCATCTTTTAACTTTTTCTTTAAACAGCTTGGCATTCTCATAATCTTGGGTTTTCCATTCATCAAGTGAGCTAATGTTAAATAACCTCTTCTCACCGACAAGTTTGAAATCATAGTTGAGCTCTTTAATGGCCCAATATGCCTTATGTTCAAGTTCAAGAGGTAAGTGACACACTTTTCCATAAACCATCTTATACGGAGACATACCCATAGGATTTTTATATGCAGTTCTATAGGCCCATAATGCATCATCAAGTTTCTTGGACCGATTCTTTCTAGACCTATTAACAGTCTTTTGCAAAATTAATTTGAGCTCTCTATTGATCAACTCTACTTGACCACTAGACTGTGGGTGATAAGGAGATGCAATTCTATGATTAACATCATACTTAGCAAGCATTTTACGGAAAGCACCATGAATAAAATGTGAACCACCATCGGTCATGAGATATCTAGGGACTCCAAACCTCGGAAAAATAACTTCTTTAAGCATCTTAATAGAGGTGTTATGATCAGCACTACTAGTTGGAATAGCTTCTACCCACTTAGTAACGTAATCAACAGCAACTAAAATATGTGTGTATCCATTAGAGGCAGGAAAAGATCCCATATAATCAAAGCCCCAAACATCAAATGGTTCAATAACAAGAGAATAATTCATAGGCATTTCTTGATGTCTACTAATATTACCAATTCTTTGACATTCATCACAAGACAAGACAAACTTACGAGCATCTTTGAAGAGAGTAGGCCAATAAAAACCAGATTGCAATACCTTATGTGCAGTTCTGTCTCCAGCATGGTGTCCTCCATATGGTTCGGAGTGACACTTGCATAAGATCTATTCCTGTTCATGATCAGGTACACAACGTCTAATAACACCATCTAATCCTTCTTTATAAAGGTGTGGGTCATCCCAGAAGTAATGTCTTAAATCATAAAAGAACTTTTTCTTTTGCTGGTATGTGAAACTAGGTGGCATAAATTTAGCAACAATGTAATTAGCATAATCAGTATACCGAGGAGCAGTACGAGAAGCATTAATGACCGCTAATTGTTCATCAGGAAAGCTATCATCAATAGGTAGTGGGTCATCAAGAAAATTCCCTAGCCTAGACAAGTTGTCTGCAACGGGGTTCTCAACTCCCTTTCTATCAATAATATGCAAATCAAATTCTTGAAGCAAGAGAACCCATCTAATAAGTCTAGGTTTAGCATCTTTCTTTTCCATAATATATTTAATAGCAGCATGATCAGTGTGAATAGTAACTTTAGAATCAACAATATAAGGTCTGAACTTATCACAAGCAAATACAACTGCTAAGAATTCTTTTTCAGTAGTAGCATATATTCTCTGGGCAGTATCAAGAGTCTTACTAGCATATTGAATAACATTTAATTTCTTATCAACTCTCTGCCCTAGAACAGCACCTACAGCATAATCGCTAGCATCACACATAATTTCAAAGGGTAAATTCCAATCAGGTGGCTGAACGATGGGTGCAGTGATCAAAGCTTTCTTAAGTATTTCAAATGCTTCTACACAATCATCATCAAAGACAAAAGGAATTTATTTTTGCAATAAATTAGTCAGAGGCCTAGAGATTTTAGAAAAGTCCTTAATGAATCTCCTATAAAAACCGGCATGACCAAGGAAACTTCTTATACCTTTAATGTCCTTGGGACATGGCATATTTTCAATAGCATAAACTTTAGCTTTATCAATACCTCTTTTAGAAATTTTATGCCCCAAGACAATGCCTTCATTAAACATAAAGTGACATTTTCCCAATTCAGGACTAGACTAGTGTCTTCACATCTCTGCAAAACTCGATCAAGATTGCTCAAGCAATCATCAAAATAGGATCCATAGACGGAGAAGTCATCCATGAATAACTCACAAATATTTTCACAAAAGTCAGAGAATATAGCCATCATGCATCTTTGAAAGTTAGCAGGTGCATTACATAAACAAAAAGGCATACGTTATAAGCAAAAGTACCGAACGGGCAAGTAAAAGTAGTTTTTGATTGATCTTTCGCTGACACGGGTATTTGAGAGAAACTAGAATAACCATCTAGAAAGCAGAAATGTGTGTGTTTGGATAGTCTTTCTAGCATTTGATCAATAAAAGGTAAAGGGTAATGATCTTTCTTAGTAGCTTTATTTAACTTACGGAAATCAATTACCATCCTATAACCTGTAATAATTCTTTGCAGAATCAATTCATCTTTATCATTGGGAACAACAGTAACACCTCCCTTTTTAGGGACACAATGGACAGAGCTTACCCATTCACTATCAGCAACGGGATAAATTATACCTGCCTCAAGGAGCTTTAGTATCTCCTTTCTTACCACTTCTTTCATCTTGGGATTTAACCGTCGTTGATGATCTCTAACTGGTTTGGCATCTTTCTCCAATTTGATTTTATGTTGGCATAGAGTGGGACTAATGCCCTTAAGATCATCCAGAGTATATCCAATAGCAGCATGGTGCTTCTTTAGAGTTTTCAATAATCTTTCCTCTTCTTGCTCTGAAAGGTTAGCACTAATAATAACAGGATATATCTTCTTTTCATCAAGATAAGCATATTTAAGATTATCAGGTAATGTTTTAGCTCAAACACGGGATCACCCTTGGGTGGAGGAGGATCCCCTAGGATTTCAACAGGCAAATTGTGTTTCAAAATAGGACCCTGTTGAAGGAACACTTCATCTATTTCCCTTCTTTCATTCATAAACATATCATTTTCATGGTCTAGCAAATATTGTTCTAATGGATCAGTAGGAGGCACGGCAATAGAAGCAAGACCAATAATTTCATCCTTACTAGACAAATCTTTATCACGGGGTTGTCTACGAAATTTAGGAAAATTAAATTCATGAGTCATATCATCCAAGCCAATCGTGACAACATCCTTTTCGCAATCGATCTTAGCATTAACAGTATTCAAGAAGGGTCTACCAAATATAATGGGACAAAAGTCATCTTGTGGGGAACCAAGAACAAGAAAATCAGCAGGATATTTAACTTTCACACACAAGACTTCAACATCTCTAACAATCCCAACTGGTGAAATCATATCTCTATTGGCAAGCTTAATTGTAACATCAATTTCTTCTAACTCAGCGGGTGCAATATCATGCATGATTTCATTATATAAGGAAAAAGGTATGGCACTAGCACTAGCACCCATATCACATAAGCCATGATAACAATGATCTCCTATTTTAACAGAAATAATAGGCATGCCTATGACATGTCTATGTATCTTAGCATCTGGTCTAGCAATATTAGCAGCTTCATCACAGAAATAAATAACATGCCCATCTATACTATCATCCAAGAGATATTTAACCATAGCAATACTAGGTTCAACTTTAATTTGCTCATGAGGTGTATATGTTCTAGTATTACTCTTACAAACAACAGTTGAAGTTTTAGCATGATCCTTTATCCTAACAGGGAAAGGTGGTTTCTCAACGTAAGTATTAGGAACAATAGGATCATTATAAGTGATAGTCTTTTCTTCAACTGTAATAGGTGCAACCACTTTTACTTCAATGGGAGGATTGTATTTAAACCACTTCTCCTTAGGGAGATCAACGTGACCAGCAAAAGATTCATAGAAAGAAGCTACTATCTCAGAGTCAAGTCCATATTTAGCACAAAATCCACAAAAATCATCGGTATCCATAAAAGATTTAACACAATCAAACTTAGGTGTTATACCTGACTCATTACCATCATCGGAACCTCAATCTTTAGAGTTGTGTTTAATTCTTTCCAATAAGTCCCACTTTAATGCAGTAGTCTTCAGCATATAAGAACCAGCACAGGAAGTATCGAGCATGGTGCGATCATTGAGAGAGAGTCGAGCATAAAAAATTTGAATAATCATTTCTCTTGAGAGCTCATGATTGGGGCATGAATATAACATTGACTTAAGCCTCCCCCAAGCTTGAACGATTCTTTCTCCTTCGCGAGGCCAAAAATTATATATGTAATTACGATCGGGTGAACAATATGAATAGGATAGAACTTCTGGTGAAATTCCAACTTCAATCGTTTATAGTTCCAAGATCTCGTATCATCACATAGCCTATACCATATCAATGTGTCTCCCTTCAAAGATAAAGGGAAAACCTTCCTCTTAAAAACATCATCGGGAATGCTTGCAAGCTTAAATAATCCAAAAACTTCATCCACAAAGATAAGGTGTAAATCGGGATGCAATGTTCTATCTCCTGCAAACGGATTAGCTAGCAGTTTCTCTATCATACCCGAAGGAATTTCAAAGTGAACATTTTCAGTAGGTTCAGTAGGTTGAGGAGCAACACTTTGCTCTACTGGTCGGGGCAAAGATGCCCCAAATAAGCCCCTCAAAGGATTAGTTTCCATAGTAACAAGTGACAGAAAATTTTAGCACACTATATAAATGTTTCCTTACCAAGTTCCACTCACCAAAGACGCTTCACTCCCCGGCAACGGCACCATAAAAGAGTCTTGATGACCCACAAGTATAGGGGATCTATAATAGTCCTTTCGATAAGTAAGAGTGTCGAACCCAACGAGGAGCAGAAGGAAACGACAAGCGGTTTTCAGTAAGGTATTCTCTGCAAGCACTAAAATTGTAGGTAACAGATAGTTTTGTGATAAGATAATTTGTAACGAGTAACAAGCAATGAAAGTAAATAAAGTGCAGCAAGGTGGCCCAATCCTTTTTGTAGCAAAGGACAAGCCTGGACAATTTCTTATAATGAGAAAAGCGCTCCCGAGGACACATGGGAATTAACATCAAGCTAGTTTTCATCATGCTCATATGATTCACGTTCGATACTTTGATAGTTTGATATGTGGGTGGACAGGTGCTTGGGTACTGCCCTTACTTGGACAAGCATCCCACTTATGATTAACCCCTATTGCAAGCATCCGCAACTACAAAAGAAGTATTAAGGTAAACCTAACCATAGCATGAAACATGTGGATCCAAATCAGCCCCTTATGAAGCAACGCATAAACTAGGGTTTAAGCTTCTGTCACTCTAGCAACCCATCATCTACTTATTACTTCCCAATGCCTTCCTCTAGGCCCAAATAATGGTGAAGTGTCATGTAGTCTACGTTCACATAACACCACTAGAGGAGAGACAACATACATCTCATCAAAATATCGAACGAATACCAAATTCACATGACTACTAATAGCAAGACTTCACCCATGTCCTCAGGAACAAACGTAACTACTCACAAAGCATATTCATGTTCATAATCAGAGGGGTATTAATATGCATTAAGGATCTAAACATATGATCTTCCACCGAATAAACCAGCTAGCATCAACTACAAGGAGTAATCAACACTACTAGCAACCCACAGGTACCAATTTGTGGTTTTGATAAAAGATTGGGTACAAGAGATGAACTAGGGTTTGGAATGGAGATGGTTTTGGTGAAGATGTTGATGGAGATTGACCCCCTCCCAATGAGAGGATCGTTGGTGATGATGATGGTGATGATTTCCCCCTCCCGGAGGGAAGTTTCCCCGGCAGAACAGCTCCGCTAGAGCCCTAGATTGGTTCCGCCAAGGTTCCGCCTCGTGGCGGCGGAGTTTCATCCCGTAAGCTTGCTTATGATTTTTTCCAGGGTAAAAGACCTCATATAGCAGAAGATGGGCACCGGAGGGCCACCAAGGGGCTCATGAGACAGGGGCGCACCCAATAGGGGGGTGACCCCACCCTCTTGGCCAGGGTGTGGGCCCCCTCTGGTACTTTATTTGCCCAATAATTCTTATTAAATCCAAAAATGAATTTCGTGGAGTTGCAGGTCTTTTGGAGCTGTGCAGAATAGGTTTCCAATATTTGCTCCTTTTCTAGCCAGAATCCCAGCTGCCGGCATCCTCCCTTTTCATGATAAACCTTGTAAAATAAGAGAGAATAGCCATAAGTATCTATCTATACCTATAATAATCCTAGACTTCCTAGAAATTCCCATGTTAATCAGTAATTAGGAGCCATTAATCTGATGGGACCAAGTTATTAACGTGTAGATCTAATCTATCTATTTATCTGTTGCTCTAGAGGGAAAAAAGACAACTATTAATTCCATGTTAATCAGATATTAGGAGTCGTACATCTAATGGGACAATGCTATTACAGTCCAGATTAACCCATATAATATGAGGAAAAAAACTGAAAGAGATTCCCGTAAAATATCAACCTCCACCTTTTTTCCTTTCCAAGTAAAAAACCCATGAAGCAACCCTATTATCTCTCTCCATCGCTCACATCTCTGTTCATATTCTGATGGAAAAGACATCCATGTCTCTTAGATTGGAGCAACGAAGTTGGTCATCGATCCCAATCTCAATCTCTCACCTCTCTCTCTCTCTCTCTCAAACTCTAATCTCTCTTCCTCTCCACATGCAGATGTGTGTCTCCCCCAATTGAAATTTGCAGCAAGGAAGTTAGGGCATGGATCTTTTGCGCTCATCTCCACATGGAAATAGAGCCTCTCTCCCCCAAATTGCAGCAAGGAAGTAAGGGTATGCATCTCCTGTGCTCATGGAGATTATTACAATAAAATTATTTTCCTTATCTAGATCAGGTTCATCTTCTCAGTCCTTACACTGATTTATTTTCAGTTTCTTTTTGCCAGCCTGGATTCAATTCTTTTCAGGTTCATCTTCTCAGTCTTCACACTAATTTGTTTTTGAATTTCTTTTTGCCAGTTTGGATTCAATTCTTTTCATTGTGCCCATTAATAGTGTTTTCTAGGGATTCAATCTCCTTTATTGTGTGTCTTCTTGAAGCTGATGATTGCGATGGCCAAATAAAATCAGTGTTCTTTGTCCCTTGAAAAACAAAAAACAGATCTTTCTGTAGCGTTGACCCTAACTTGATCATTGACTGTCTGCTGTGATTTGGCTTCCCCAATCATAGTTTTCTCAAACCCTCAACCAAGAGGGGAAGGGGTGGTGGATATGGAGAAGGATGAAGCTCCTGTTGTGGTTGCTGCCGTCGCAACTGGTCGATGTTGTCCATGATGTGCCATGGAGGGAAGGTAATCTTGAAGAACGATTATCTCGCAAAGACATTGACCATCCACTCAGCGCAACACAAGGGTAAGCATCAACACTATGATTTGCCCAAAACAACTAAAAGAATAATGTTATGTTAGACATATAACATTCTGACTGAGTGTTCCTGAATTATAGCATTAATTTTCTCAAAGTTTCTAGGCCACCATGGTTTATGGATCCAAGGAGTAGATGCACTGACTGCAGTTTGAAGCCAATGGCTGTTAATTTTCCAAATGACACCATCCATGTTTTCTTTTATCTTATAAATAAGTTAGAAATTTGATAGCATGTGTCTGATCTTTGATGTTTTTCCTTCAAATCAGACTAATTATAGGTCTGCTTCTATGGCTGATGTAACCCAACATTACTATCTTCAAGATTTCATATATTTATTGTCACTAGATGAATTCAGGTCCGGTGGGGTCTTCCCTTTTCACATGTGTGCATTTAGTTAAATGCCATCTAATTGCTGCCATGAATCACAGATGGAATTGCAGTCTGAAAGTTGTGGTACTGATGTGGAAACACCATAAAAACCGTATGATTCTCCAACATAAAGTATCTTCTAATTTGTAAGTTACACTTACTGAATGATGCACTTCAAAATTTACATTTATGCTATGCACACATGTAGGTAGACTGGAGCATAATTCTATCATCTACCTATGGAAGACAGTCCATCATGGATGCTCTTAGGAGTACCCATATGTAGCATTTTAATTTTTATAGCATGCACTCACCGTTACCTGCTTTTGTGCACTTGATCTGATGATGTACACTTAAACAAGTTATTTCATCAGATTTTCCACACATTTCGCTCAACTAAAACATGTGTATAGATGTTAAGTTTGTCTTCTTAATTTCTTGACCAACTCGCCAATGAGGCTAAATACCTATGGTGATTTTACGCCAATTTGTCCTTTGAGATTGTTAAAAGAACTTCCCCGGGATATGAAACACTGATGCTCCTGCTACTTTCTGCCATTATATTATTCAGATTATTCAGACTTCTATAAATGCATTCCCAACTGCATAATTTCTTAGCTTATGGATTTTATTTCTTATAATTATAACAAGGCTGGTGAGTTGTTTGATTTAGTACATTACATGTACGTCAATACTTATGGTTTGAAACTTATGACTTTTCAAGACTATTTGTCCCCTCTTTTGCTCCTCTAATACATATTTCCCCTTTACGTTGGATAACCAATTCACTTTTGTGCTCATTTTCTCGGGACAGTGAAGTTTTTTTTTGCTACTCATGTATAGATATAAACTTTTAATGGTCTTCACAATTCTATATACATTTTGGTCTACACATGTCGGGAGGAGTAATTTTTAAAGTATATTTACATATTATTTTTTATTTCTATGCATGGACAATATATATTAGGACACTCGACATGCTCACTATTGGAATTCAAAAAAATTCTGAGTGCCGAATGCACTCGGCAAAGGCCAAAAAAACATGACAGCACTCGGAAACCAGACTATTATGTACACCTGCCGACATGTTTATTTTGCCTGGTTCTTTTCTACAGGCACTCAGTAGTCAACTACACTCAGTAGACAAATGACACAGACCGAATGATGTGTTAACGACCATGCAACGTGGCACCATAGTTTTGTCGTTTTCTGCACTCGGCGAAACTACGATCCAGTAGAGCTACCGAATGATGAGTTAGCGACCATGTGTCATGTCTTATACACCAGACATCTAGCCTAACGGTGACTCTGAACATCCATGTTGGTTGATTCCTAGCTTGATGCTAATATTTGATGTGTTTTCTGCAATTTAAAATCCCCAGGCAGGATGTTTATAAAATCTATGTATTAACATCACCTGAATTGGATGTTTCTGTAGCATTTGAGGATGCGCACATGGTGTATATGGTGCTGAAGGAAGCCTAGGAACAAGCATCTTTACAAAAGACGTGGAGAAGATGGTGTCCAAGAAAAGGAAAAGCAGGGAAGTAAACCATGATTAGTTCAGAGTGATGTGAAAGCAGATTTTCTTTCAACAATAGGTGGATTCTTAAGATAATAGGTGTACAGCGCAAGAGCTATGATAAGGCCTAACATGGTTGCTGGAAGATATATTTGTACAATAAGAGGCATGCACATACAGCTGTAGTTAATATGAGATTAAAAAGATTTAATAAGATATTCAATCCGGTGGCTGAATGGAAATTGCAGAACAAATTTCTGTAAGCTAGCAGCCCAACAGTTTGTACAAATATGGATGCATGCACTTGATGATAGTGTGGAGTCCCTTTTCCAGTGGAATATTATGCAATCTCGTTGAATTATATCAAATGTAATTTGTGTATTACTATATTTGACTGCTTTTGCGAGTAAGTTTGCTTGACTCGAACCATCTCAGACCACTAGCTAGCTAGACATACCAGTTTGAAATTATTAATGTTAAGTATTGAAGATAAATCAAAACAAATATTGCAAGAAAAAACTTCCTAGATTATTCTAAGTGTTGATGAACAAGACAAAAGTTAATATGTAACGACACATCACTTCATCAAGCTATAAAATGTTAGCTTTCACAATTCTAATACTATAAAAAGTGCAAATGTGAACTTAATCAGCTTCAGTATTTCAAAATAAACTAAAATATGGGCGTAGACCTGTCAAAACTAATATGGAAGAAGATAAGTCTCCCATGAGAATAGAAATTTGTGTCTAGGAGTTTACATTAGAATTTGAGCAAAATAGCATGATATGTTTCTACGTATAAATTTAAATACATAGCAAAATTCCAATTTACTGTTATCATTATGGACATGAACCATTGATAATATTATCAGAATTTCATAGATTATGCAAAAGATGTATCGCCAGTATTCTATTGTTAAAAATTATATTTCAAAAGTTATGTAATGATTATACTTCTAATGTATGCGACCTTTTCATATCATTATTTTTTGTAATTAACAAATAGGCATAGTTGTAATTTTAGTTTGCCCGTACATTTTTAGTTCTTTTATGGGAGATGAACCATTGCACAAAAACTATTGTAGATCATCATACTGTGCAAAGTTGTATTGCATGCTAGCCCGTGCGAATGCACGGGTTGGTGACTAGTTGTGACATAATGTGTAATAACAGCCCATAATGCAATAAATATTGATATAAAAGCATGATGCAAAATGGACGTATCATGCTTCAAAGTAGCACCATGTTTTTTCATATAGAGAGTCTCCTATTTAGTCACTTTCATATACTAGTGGGAATTTTTCATTATACGATTAGATGCACACCCACTTAGTTTTCGTATTGAGCTTTCATACACTTATAGCTCTCAGTGCATTCATTGCATGGCAATTCCTACTCCTCGCATTGATATCAATTGATGGGCATCTCCATAGCCCGTTGGTTAGCCGCGTCGATGTGAGGCTTTCTTACTTTTTTTGTATTCTCTATATTTACCCCTATCATCATACTCTATTCCACATGTAGTGCTATATCCATGGCTCGCGCTCATGTATTGCATGAGGGTTGAAAAAGCTGAAGCCCATTAAAAAGTATGAACCAATTGCTCGGTTGTCATCGGGGTTGTGCATGATAAATACTTTGTGTTAAGAAGACAGAGCATGGCAAGACTATATGATTTTGTAGGGATAGCTTTCTTTAGCGTTGATATTTTGAAAGACATGATTGTTTGTTGGGATGCCTGAGTATTGATGTCTTTATGTTAAATTCTAGACTATTGCTTTGAACCACTTATGTCTTAATATTCATGCCATGATTAGATATATGATCAAGTTTATGCTAGGTAGCATTCCACATCAAAAAAATTCTCTTTTATCATTTACCTACTCGAGAACGACCAGGAATTAAGCTTGGGGATCCTGATACGTCTCCATCATATCTATAATTTTTTATTGTTCCGTGCCAATATTATACAACTTTTACATACTCTTGGCAACATTCTATATGATTTATTTGGACTAACATACTGATCCAGTGCCCAGTGCCTGTTCCTATTTGTTGCATGTTTTTTGTTTCGCAGAAAATCCATATCAAAAGTCCAAACGTGATAAAAATTTATGGAGAATTATTTTGGAATATATGTGATTTTTTGGACTTGGAATCAATGCAAATGGGGGTCCACAGTGACCAACCCACCAGGGCACAGCGGGCACCCCCTGGCGCGCCCAGGTTTCATATGCCCTCCTCAAAATTCAGCTGGGGCCCTTCTTCTGGCGCAAGAAAGATAATTTATGGAAAAAACAGTGTAAAAAATATAGCGCAATCGGAGTTATGGATCTCCGGGGATTTAAGAAATGGTGAAGGGCCAGATCTGGGGAACGCAAAACAGAAGAGAACAGAGAGGGAGATCCAATCTCGGAGGGGCTCCTGCCCCTCCGCCGCCATGGAGGCCATGGACCAGAGTGGGAACTCTCCTCCCATCTAGGAGGGAGGCCAAGGAAGAAGAATAAGGAGGGGGGCTCTCTCCCCCTCTCTCCCGGTGGCGCCGGAGTGTCGCTGGGGCAAGGATCTTGACGGCGATCTACATCAACAATCTTGCTACCGTCTACACAAACTCTCTCCCCCTCTATGCAGTGGTGTACCATCCCTTCTACCCGCTGTAATCTCTACTTAAATAGGGTGCTCAACTCCATGTATTATTGCCCAATGATATTTGGCTATCCTATGATGTTTGAGTAGATCCGTTTTGTCCTGTGGGTTACTCGTGATCTTGGTTGGTATGATTGTATATTTTATTCATGGTACTGTCCTATGGCGCCCTCCGTCTCATGCAAACGTGATACTTAATACTATGGTTGGGTTTCACGACCTTAATGATATTTTGTAGTTGCGGATGCTTGCTAGGGGTCCAATCATAAGTGCATATGATCCAAGTAGAGAAAGTATGTTAGCTCATGCCTCTCCCTCATATAAAATTACAAGAATAATTATCGGTACTTGTTATCGATTGCCTAGGGACAAATGACTTTCTTGTTGACAAAAGCTATCCACTTTTATTACCTTGCAATTTATTTGTAGTTTTATTCCCGCAAAGTACTCGTAGTTTTATCCTTGCAAAATAGTTTCATACTTGTTTTAGGTAAAGCAAACATTAAGTGTGCGTAGAGTTGTATTGGTGGTCAATAGAACTTGAGGGAATATTTGTTCTACCTTTAGCTTGTCGTTGGGTTCAACACTCTTATTTATCGAAGAAGGCCACAAACGACCCCCTATACTTGTGGGTTATTACCATACTGTGGGAGAAGCTGACTGCCATGCATCTCCACAAGAATGTCTCTAGTGGTGGCGACGCGGCTAGAGGACGACAGTCTACGAGAGCGTAATGTGGGAGCGAGAGGATCGCCGTGCGTCCCCTCGATGAACCGCGGCACTGACGTATCGGCGGGGAGGGTGTATTTGGCGGAGTGACTGGAGTGGAGGGGGCCAGGGGGAGGGGGGTTTGGGGAATATTATTAGCTAGTTAGCCGAAGGGCAGTTGAATTTGGGGTTTGGGGGGAATTTTCACGTGGTGGGCGGGGGAGTTTGGCGCATGGTCAGTTTCTCCAAGTGCGGTCCCACGTGTTAGTGAAGAGGCAAGCCGAAGAACATCCCGTTTGTGTGAGCCGTGTGTAGGACCGACTGTGTGAGGGTTGCAATGCAACCGCGACAGGCATGCTGTGAGTGTACCATATTTTTTCCTTTTAAACTTGGTGCTTCATGCGATCCATCGATACTACTACTAGTAATCCGTTAATCCCGACTAAAACGGCGCGGTCGGGTCTTTTCCCGCGCAATATGCTGGGAGGTTGGCTTAGTTGGTTTTTGAGGACGAGTAATGCTACACCTACGTAATCCTAGTTACGTAATTAACGTAATGTGAAACATGTGGGATGTTGATTGGAGATTGGGGGAGGGAGGGGCCCACCACCATGAAAATCAGGGGGAGAGAGAGGCAATTTACGTTAACCCTTTTGTAGGTTCTCGTAGATGTAGAAAGATGTGAAATGTGTGAATGTGTAGTGGACGTACTATTAGAGTGCCTAAGATAAATTGTGTATGTAGACCCTATGTGTTTACTTACTTCGCATGTTAGCTTTGTCTTGGGTCAAACCTTCTAAGTTTATACACACAAAAACGAATCATCATTCCATATATTTTCATACTCCTACAATACATCTTACTATTATTCTGAAAGTTCATATACACCGGATGAGATTCATGCAAATACGGCAAGTTTCCATTGCACTTCGAACTTTTATAGGACAAAAAAAAAGAAACCTGACCCTAAACCTATTCTACAGTGGCGACCGTGTCCTCCATCTGCCATCTCTATGTACGGGAGCAGGGTTCAAGACTCGTGAAGTGAAGGTGCGGTCTCCGGCAAGGAAGAGTAGAACACGGGAGATGGACAGGCCGGTTGGCACCACTACAAAAAAAAGACACGTCCGTGACATTTATGGCCGAACGAATTTTTTTGTCATGCTTATGACACTTCTATGACGATAATTGTGACAAAACCCGGTATCATCATAGATGTGGTGGGCTCCTACTTCTATGACAAAAAATCATTACAGAAAATGGGATTTTCGTCCTGGGCGGGCTGGAGACGTAGCTGCATGACATTCTTTGGGTCGTCCATGACAGAAAAATCATGGTAGAAGCGAGGACAAGGAAAATATCAGGGAGTTCCTGGTTACGGTGGGTGGTCGAGGCCGAGCGATACATGGAGGGATTGCGCATTTATCGTACACGTACGCACGTGGGTGCGAAGCGTTGGGCTCTAACTAAACTCGAGCGAGGCGTTCGCCTACTGAACCCGAGCGATTGCACTGGCTACGTGTTATTGAACCCGAGCAATCGATCAATCTCTGGCTGTTAACTGAACCCGATCGAGAAATTCCTTCACTACTGCTGCTAACTGACGCCAATTGAACCTACTGCCTCTTGGTGAACAACGAGCTTTCTTGGGGGTGTTATGAACAGTTCCTAGTGGGGGTTGGATGAACAGGATCCCGTGGTAGTAGAGGTCGTTGCCGCTGGATGAACAGGACCCCGATCGAGCTCGTTGGGGGTGGATGAACAGGGGAGGGCTGGTTGAATAGTAGTCGATGGAGGTCTAGATGAACAGTAGCCCATTGAGGGCTGGTTGAACAGTAGCCGATGGAGGCTGGATGAACAGGAGCCCGTGGATGAACAGTAGCTGGTGGAGGCAAGAGGGAGACGCCTGGATGAACAGTCGCGGGTGGAGGCTGGAGGACGTCGATGGTGGATGAACAGTAGCCCGTGGAGGCTGGAGCGAGGCAGTAGACGATCGATGAATAGTAGCCCATGGAGTCCCGTTTTGCGGTAAGCCACACCCCTCCCGATGAACAGGACCCCCATTTCGACCATAGGAGGTCGAAGAGAAGTCTGTTTCCTCCGTTTTGCGGTACGTCACACCCCTCCCGATCAACATGACCTCGTTTCGACCATAGGAGGTCGAAGAGAAGTGTGTTTCCTCCATTTTGCGGTATGTCGGACCCCTCCCGGTGAACAGGATCCCGTTTCGACCGTAGGCGGTCGAACAGAAGGCCGTTTCCTCCGTTCGGCGGTACGCCAGGCCTCGTTTCAGCTGTTCCGTCCAAACCGGTTGGCTCCCTATGAATACGACATGTTTTGTTGCCTCACAATGAACAAAATGCAGTTTCTCTATTCCGACCCAGCCAGTTGGCTGCCGATGAACAGGACACCGTCACTGCTCTCCGCTACCTCTCCATGTAGATGAGCCCTAGTCGTACGTATGCGCGAGTAGGCGTTCGAGACCTCACCGTATGTACGTACATGGCCGTATTTACTTTCTTGCACCCTTGTTGTACCTACGTGTACACTATATAGACTGGACCGTGTGACATGCTACGTCCGCGCCTCTACTACGACACCTGCCCTTCCTTACTCGGCCATGATTCATCGCTGAAGCCTGCAGACAGACCGATCGACCAGTATGTACATACACGTTCACGACCAGACAGACAAACCCTATGTCCGGTTCGACCGGGTGGGTCCCAGTTGTCAGGGAGGTAAGAAGGCACTTCCTTGCGTGTGAATATATAGCTGGTGGGTCCCAGCTGTCAGGGGAGAATCATATTTTTTTGCCTGTAATATGGATGCACTTCCTTGCGTGCGAAGATGTAGCTAGTGGGTCCCAACAGTCAGGGGGAAACGTTTTTTTCATGAAATATGGTGGCCCGTATGGTGGGTCCCTGTTGTTAGGTGGAGGAATCATTATTTTGTGCATAATAAGGAGGGACTTCCTTGCTGTGGCCATGGACCCAGCTATCAGCCTCTCCACGTACAGTACTCTTTTGATGGAAGTTGTTCCTTGACCACACTGACCACACCGCACCGAGAGCACCATGGTGGTGGACGACGGCGAGGCCTAGGAAGGGGACGATGTGGAGCCGGGGAAGACGCGGTAGTAGATTCCCACGATGAGAGGAGTACGAGGGTTGACTAGTTCAGCTGTGGTGTGAGGCTACTGTCGCCGCAGAATAACAGGGGATGTGGGTGAGTAGAGGGATGGCCTGGCCATAGGTTGGAGTAGGATGGGGTGGTCAGGCCTACGCAATAGCAGAGCCGGCGATGGCAGGCAGGTGCAGGCGGCACGACAGGCGCTTGTTTGGGCGGCTGGAGCAAGAAGACCAGAGGTTGAAGAAGCACTACGGCCATTGGATGGAAATCGTACGGTCACTGGAGCTAGAATCGTTCATATTGACTAAGTTGACAAAGCCCTCCATCCACCTCAACTTAGTAGGCCCACAAGTTAGCCTCCCACTATGGTGGGTCCCAACTAGCAGGGGAGTATTCATTTTTTTTTGTGCATAATAAGGAGGCAGTTCCTTGCATGCGAAGATATAGCTGGTGAGTCCGAGCTATCAACGGGAGGAACGTTTTTTTCACGAAATATAGAGGCCCTTCCGGTGGGTCGCAGCTATCAAGTGGAGGAATCATTATTTTGCATGTAATAAGGAGGCACTTCCTTGCGTGCGGCCGTGGACCCGGCCATCAGCCTCTCCAGGTGCAGTCCTCTTCTGATGGATGTCATTTGTTGACCTTGTTGACCACACCACCGAGAGCACCAGGGCGACGGACGACGACGAGGCCCCAGACTGGAACGACCCAGAGAAGCCCCACTTTTTTCGTAATAAGGAGCTTGCTTGTGTGGGTCCCTACTGCCAGCCTCTCCACTTACATCCCTCTTCCTATGGTTGTTGTTTGTTGACCATATTGACCACACCGTGCTGAGAGCACAAACGCAGTGGACGCGGGCGAGGCCCAGGAAGAGAATGACCCGGAGCCGGCGAAGCCACAACAGCGGATGCCCACGCTCACGGGAGTACGAGGGCTGACTAGTCAGCTACGGGGTGAGGCTGACATCGCTAGAAAATAATAGGATGTGTCAGTGGGTAGCGGGATGGCCTGGCGGCAGCACAGCCGACTGCAGGAGGAGGGAGTAGGTTATCCCACTGGCACTAGTTTGGGCGGCTGGAGCAGGAAGAACATAGATTGAAGAAGCACGACAACCGTTGGATGGACATCCAACAGTCATTGCTCTGTGTTGACTAAGTTCACAAAGCCTTGCGTACGCGTAAAAATGTTTTTAGCATAGCGTCATCAACAACCTAGTAGGCCTAGAAGTCAGCCTCCAAATCTGTGGAAAACAACATACAACCCATTTGCTAATTCTTAAGGATATTTTGAAGCCCATATTATTTTTATTAGCATTACAGACCATATTCTTGGCACTGCTAAAAATTCAACGAAATGTTGCATATTTTGGTGGGGTCCGAACTCTTTTAATCACGAAATTTCGAGTCACTTTAAAATTAATTCTTAAAAACTTATATCAAAATAAAATTCAAAAAAATTCTCCGCAAAAAATGATTGAACTTTTAAATCTTGACTAGCAAGATGCCCGTGCGTTGCACGGAACATCAAAATGCATTTGTATGATTAGTTTATCTTGTGGGAGAAAAGGATGAACGAGGGAAGGCGTTATCTGCAAATGTGGAGAGGAGTGCGGGTAAATTGTCATAGTTTCCTTCCTATTTGTTAGATATAGATTGGACGGCCTATATTGCAGGATGGCAGGCACACCATCATCACCAACCGTGCTTTTTATAAGAGTAGAGAAATCCAGAAAAAAATGATATTTGAATGTAATTGTCGGCTGGCTTTGGTTTAAAAATTTATAGCCCATTTCTTACTACTTATAGCCCATTTTCTGGGGAAACCCATTTATTACTACTTACATCCCTCCTCGTCTTGAAAGATTTGCAGCCCAGCAGGGCTGAGAAAAGCAAGTAGGCCTCGGTTGGGTATTCTCCAAAAAAACTGGGCTAGCCATTTTCAGGAAGAAAAAAGATATCAACTGGGCTCGTCATGTGCTTATATAAAAGCATAAGCATGGGCTAGATGGGCCACAACCCCCGCACAATGCGCAGTTGAGCTCCATCTCTAAAACTAAAAAACAACTGGGCGAGCTGTTGGGTCCCTAGTATTATCCGCTCGTTGTGTATTTTTCTCGTTTATTAACTGCATTGACAATGGTGCGGGACCTAGTTGTCAAACAATTAGGAGGAAGTATTTTTTTTGGCTCTTAATAACGAGGCACCTGCTTGCGTAATGCAATGACCCTGGTGGGTCCCTACTGTCAGCCTCTCCACGTACAGTCATCTCCTGATTCCTCTCGGTTGTTGACCATGTTGGCAACGCCAGACGGCAGCGGGCACAGCGAGCGAACCAAGGTGGAGAACGACGACGAGGCCTCGAACGGGAACGAACAGGAGCCGTGGAAGATGCGGTAGTGTAGTGGCAGGCGGAGGGGGGACAAGGGGAACAACATGTAACTCAAGCTTACAAACGGTATAAAAAGCCGAAGGATTAATTGTTCATCAAATTTAGACAAAACCTGGACTAAACATGGCAATAAAGTCTAACCCAACCACTGTTTTTTGCAGTCACAAACAAATGGATCGGTCTGATCCATAAAATCAACATCCTATGCAAAAAAAATATTGGAGGATGACTACAAGTTGTTGTAAATAGAAGCCGAGCAAAAGTTTCAGAAGCCCATTTGTCCACCTGAAACTTCTTTTTTTGCTGTTCAACATGTCAGTCCGTGATGAATCTCTTGTTGAAAAAGTTAAGACTCATGGACAATAGTAATCTTGCATTCAACTGGAAGAATGTGACAAAGCATTTGTTTGCCTGGTTGGATGCATATCCTTCCATTGTTATTGTCCTCAAACGAATGTCATGAGAACTGAGAAAATCCTGGTGCTTATTACGCCACCGATTGGTTATATGTTTTTCTCCATGTGTTAGTGCCTTAGTAGACATGAAAATTGAAAACAGTTAAGGTCTGAAAAAAGAGTATGTCGAAAGAGCGACAACTGAACGGTTAATTCTTGTACAATACATACGGGCTTTCAATGTGCATAAAATCATCACCTTTATATATAAATTCTCCAGACATCAAAAGCATTGCAGCAAGCCAATAATTATGTTTAGATCATAACTAAACATTCCGATATATAAGATCTTGACAGAATCCAACAGCATTGATAGGCTATCCATGGATGAACTCTTCATTGAGCATATAACATAATATTAGTACCCAAAGTGTACTCCAAGATGATATCAAACTTATGCGCAGCAGCTTAAGATTACAAATGTGTAGATGATAATATACGGTACCTGAAAAAGTGAGGAGCCAAACACCAACTTGTCATGATCATTAAACGGATCACGAATTACACCCAAGGTCTCCAGTTTGGGAGCAGAGACGTTATTTGTGAAGGTTTATAACAATAATGAAGGAGCAACCTTTGAAGTGAAGGGGCATCTTCAATAATGAGCTGCTGTCCTTTAAAACAAATTCCAATGCTTTTAAGGTGAGGCGACTTAATTTGGAGACAACTGATAGGGATTTCTATTCCCAAAACAATCAGCAAGCACACCAGGGCAGGGCAACTGGAGTGGATGATGATGTGCAGTGAGGCCTCCGACAGATAAACCACCACAAGCGAAAGTTTTTTTAGCAGTGGGAGTCAAAGCATTTGTACCAGATCATCTGGTAGATGGCACCGGGCAAAGTTGGCGGTGTGGAGAGAGGAGGAAAACCATGAGATGGACAACAATGGTGTGGGCACAAATTCTTGGTGTTCGGTTCATCGTATGAAACTTTCATGGTAATGGTAGAACTCAAACTGATGGAGTTTTTCGAAAGGGATATCGGCCAAGCGTCCACCATGCAGGGTAGGGACAGCATGTAGCGTGTCGGGATGCAGAGGCATTGAATGGGGCCCTGCTGGTGAGAGGGGACGATGGCTCTGAGGAGATCAAATTAAGGAAGCATAGATATCTGACGACAGCCGAGGTTGTGGGGCGCGGTGCGCCATAGAGGGCGCCGCCGAGTTGAGAGGACTTGTGTGCGGCAGCAATCCTTGGTGGGGAGAAGCGAGATGATCTCCCCAAGGATGTCGTTCGGGAGATTGTTGATGCGGTCCACCAGAGATTCTACGGGTTCCTCTAATCCGGGTGGGGGGGCTCGCTGCTTCTCCCCGCGCTGCCGGGTGCGTGATCTACAACCAGCGTCACCGCTGGCGGGAGCCTCATCTTCTTGGCGTTGAGGCCAGCCGACTCCAGTTTCCTCGCGGATGTCATGCCGAGCTCACGGGTTTGATCAGAGTAGCCAGAGACAAGTCTAGTGGCAGTGCGAGTGGGGAAGAAGAAGAGTTGGGGTTTTCTGTAGGAGTGGAAGAAGAGGAGCAGGCATTTTCTGTACGAGTGAGGAAGAAGGTGAGCGGGGGTTTTCTGTACGAGTGAGGAAGATGGGGAGCGGGAGGAATATGAGGAGCGGAAGCGGGAGAGTCCAATGAGCTGCAGTATAAGTTTTATTTTGAGATTTGCGAGTTGCAGTATAAGTGGAAGCGAGGAGGAAGGAGGGTTTTTCTGGGATCGCCCCCTCTTCAAGAAATGTGGGCTTCTCCTCGCAAAAACAAAAACAAATGGGCTTTAAGATGAATAGGCTTTTGTACCGGCCCAGTCGGCAACCCTTGTTTCGTACTGGAGGACCTTAACACTAGAGGCAGCCCATTAGAGACACTCTCTAGCTCTCTAGCTTATTTCCCATTCGAAAGAAAATAAGTGGCGCCTCCAGCTTAATTATGGCTCCTCATCGGTCAACGTACGAATAAGCTTATTTCATCTTCGTTGGTCATTCTACCTAGTTAAGAATGTAGGAATACCTGGAGCACCGTGAGGTCAGCTGACAGTAGTTTCCACTAAAATTGTGGTTTGTGCTTCCGTTTGCACAAATCGACACCATATGGAGATAGACAACCCTATTTTACAAATATGTGATAATCCACAAGTATATGGGATCGCAAAAGTTTTAGAGGGTAGAGTATTCAACCCAAATTTATAGATTCGACACAAGGGGAGCCAAAGAATATTTGCAAGTATTAGCAGCTGAGTTGTCAATTCAACCTCACCTCAAGATTAATTATCTGCAGCAAAGTGATCAGTAGAAAAGTAGTATGACAGTTTTGATAGTAGTAGCAACAGCAATAGTAACGGTAATTGTGATAGCAGTAATTTTGTAGCAAGTGCAATAGTAACAATGGCAGTAGTAAGTTAGCAGAAAGAATATGTAGGAAAATCGTAGGCATTGGATTGGCAATTCGTTGGATGATACTCATCATGAGATTGTCATAATCTAGGGCGATACGACACTAGCTTCAGTTCATAAATATAATGTAGGCATGTATTCCGTAAATAGTCATACGTGCTTATGGAAAGAACTTGCATGACATCTTTTTTCCTACCCTCCCATGGCATCGGGGTCCTATCGGAAACTAAGGGATATTAAGGCCTCCTTTTCATAGAGAACCGGAACAAAGCATTAGCACATGGTGAATACATAAACTCCTCAAACTACGGTCATCACCGGGAGTGGTCCCGGCTATTGTCACTCTGGGGTTGCCGGATCATAACACGTAGTAGGTGACTATAACTTGTAGGATCAGATCTAGAACATGAATATAATGGTGATAACATAAACGGTTCAGATGTGAAATCATGGCACCCAGGCCCAAAGTGACAAGCATTAAGCATGGAAAGTCATAGCAACATTAATCTCAAAACATAATGGATACTAGGGATCAGGCCCTAACAAAACTAACACGATTACATGATGAATCTCATCCAACTCCTCACCGATCAGCGAGCCTACGAAGGAATTACTCACTCCTGGTGGGGAGCATCATGGAATGGGCGATGGAGAAGGGTTGGTAAAGATGAAAATCGGAGATCCCCCTCTCCAGAGCCCCAAAGGGACTCCAAATCTGGCATCCCGATGAAGAACGGGAGACGGCGGCGGCTTCGTCTTGTGAAACATGATAATTCTTTCTCCCTCATTTTTTCTAGAAAAATAGGATTTTATAGCATCCGTTTTAGGGTTTGCGGGGCCACCAGGTGGAGACAACCCACCTGGGCGCGCCTGGAGGGGTGGCGCGCCCTGGTGGGTTGTACCCACCCAGGTTCCCTTCTCCGGTGGTTCTTGGCTCCAGAAATTCTCTTTTATTGTATAAAAATTCCTCGCAAAGTTTCATTCCATTCCGAGAACTTTCATTTTTGCACAAAACAACACCATGGTAGTTCTGCTGAAAACAGCGTCACTCCGGGTTAGTTTCATTCAAATCATGCAAATTAGAGTCCAAAACAAGAGGAAAAGCATTAGGAAAAGTAGATACGACGAAGAAGTATCAACTCCCCCAAGCTTAAACCTTTGCTTGTCCTCAAGCAATTCAGTTGATAAACTGAAAGTGAAAAAGGAAAACTTTTATAAACTCTTTTGCTCTTATTTCCATAAATAAGCTTAAACAACACCCAAGTTTTCAGCAAATATTATAACTAACCATGTCGACAATAACTCTTAAATATTGTATTAACCCATATCAATGACATAATCAACTAGCAAGTGATAATAAGACATCTCAAACAGCAACACATTGTCAAAACAACAATGATACAATATGACAATAGTGGTATCTCGCTAGCCCTTTCTGAGACTGCAAAACATAAATGTAGAGCACCTCCAAAGTTCAAGTAGCGACTAAACATTGTAATTCATGGTAGAAATGATCCAGTCATGATGCACCCAACATTAGCTACACACAATGCATCAGCATGACAACAGTGCTCTCAGGTTCTGGCGCTTATTTGAGAAGGTGATGACACGACATAAAAGTAAATATATAGTCCCTTCGCAGAGGGAAGTAGTGATTTGCAGAGGTGCCAGAGCTCAAGTTTTTAAAACATAGGTAAATGAAATTTTGATACATACACCCTTCTTGTTTACTTCGTGACCATCAGCTATCAATATCTTCCATGCTAAACAAATTAGTAGTGGTTCCCAAGTGATAAAGTAAAGGTTATTGCTCCATAGGAGTTTTTTTATTGATAAGTTCTTTCTGCAATTTGGGACTGGGAATCCCTATTACCACGCCTTTTCTCGTGCAATGGTGAGTGAATAAACACCCATCCTGAGAATAACCCACTTAGCATGGAAGGTACCAACTACCTCCTGTCGCTCTATGAACAATCCAGTCACACAAAAAGGATATTTACTTGAAGTTTTTAGAGGTGGCACATGCAAATTTACCTAGGACAGTAGGATAATACCGCATATAGGTAGGTATGGTGGACTCATCTAGAATAACTTGGGTTTAAGGTTTTTGATGTACAAGCAGAATTCCCACTTAGTACCGGCGAAGGCTAGCAAATAGGTTGAGAAGCGGCCAGCTAGAGAGCAACAACGATCATGAACATGCATTACGCATAAGTAACATTGGATACTAGCATGAGTAGTATATGAACACCATGAACATAAATATGGTAGAGGCTATGTTGGTTTTGATTCAACTACATGCATGAACATGTGCCAAGTCAAGCCACTCGAACATTCAGAGGAAGATACCATATCATCATACTACATCACAATCATTTAAACGCAATGTTGACATCCAAGATAAATCATTATCCACTCCTAGCTACTTATGCATGGCATGAGAAACTATAATCTCTAATTGTCATTGCAAACATGTTTGATCATAATAGGCCGAATCATGGATACTATGTTAAACAAATTTAAAAAAACAGAACAAGCATCATGCATAGCAGAAGTGGCATCATCAATAATATGTGACATATCGGAATCAATAGCAGGTGTAGGTATCGGTGTCGCAAGTTTACTCAAAACAGAAGGTGAATCAAGTGTAGAGCTAGATGGCAGTTCCTTACCTCCCCTCATAGTTGAGGGAAAAATCTTGGTTCTTTCATCTTTCAAATTCCTCATAGTGATCAACAGATATAAATCCCAAGTGACTCAAATAATAGAGCTATGCTCCCCGGAAACAGCATCAGAAAAAGGTCTTGATAACCCACAAGTATAGGGGATCGCAACAGTTTTCGAGGGTAGAATATTCAACCCAAATTGATTGATTCGACACAAGGGGAGCCAAAGAATGTTCTAAAGTATTAACAGTTGAGTTGTCAATTCAACCACACCTGAAAGACTTAATATCTGTAGCAAAGTATTTAGTAGCAAAGTTGTATGGAAGTAACGGTAATAGTGGCAAAAGTAACAGTAGCGGTTTTGTAGCGATCGTAACAGTGGCAACGGAGAAGTAACTAAGCAAAGATCAATATGTGAAAAGCTCATAGGCAATGGATCAATGATGGATAATTATGTCGGATGCATTTCATCATACAACAGTTAACATAGGGTGACACGGAACTAGCTCCAGTTCATCAATATAATGTAGGCATGTATTTTGAATATAGTCATACGTGCTTATGGAAAAGAACTTGCATGACATCTTTTGTCCTACCCTCCCTGGCGGCGGGGTCCTATTGGAAACTATGGGATATTAAGGCCCCTTTTAATAGAGTACCAGACCAAAGCATTAGCACTTAGTGAATACATGAACTCCTGAAACTCCGGTCATCACCGGGAAGTGTCCCGACTATTGTCACTTCGGAGTTTGCCGGATCATAACACGTAGTAGGTTTTTTGACTATAATAACATGTAGTAGGTGACTATAACTTGCAAGATAGGATCAAGAACTCACATATATTCATGAAAACATAATAGGTTTAGATCTGAAATCATGGCACTCGGGCACTGGTGACAAGCATTAAGCATGGCAAAGTCATAGAAACATCAATCTTAGAACATAATGGATAATAGGGATCAAACCCTAACAAAACTAACTCGATTACATCGTAAATCTCATCCAACCCATCACCGTCCAGCAAGCCTACGATGGGATTACTCATACACGATGGTGAGCATCATGAAATTGGTGATGGAGGATGGTTGATGATGACGATGGCGACGGATTCCCCTCTCCGGAGCTCCGAACGGACTCCAGATCAGCCCCCCCCCCAAGGAAGAATAGGGCTTGGAGGCGGCTCCGTATCGTAAAACGTGATGATTCCTTCTCTCTGATTTTTTTCTCCCCGAACGTGAATATATAGAGTTGGAGTTGAGGTCGGTGGAGGTCCAGGGGACCCACGAGATAGGGGGCACACCCCAGGCGGTGGGCGCGCCCTACACCCTCGTGGACAGGGTGTGGGTCCCCCTCTGTTGATTCTTTCACCAATATTTTTTATTAATTCCAAAACGTGACTCTGTGAAGTTTCAGGTCATTCCGAGAACTTTTATTTCTGCACAAAAATAACACCATGGCAATTCTGCTGAAAACAGTGTCAGTTCGGGTTAGTTCCATTCAAATCATGCAAGTTAGAGTCCAAAACA
Source organism: Triticum aestivum (assembly GCF_018294505.1). Classification (NCBI taxonomy): domain Eukaryota; kingdom Viridiplantae; phylum Streptophyta; class Magnoliopsida; order Poales; family Poaceae; genus Triticum; species Triticum aestivum. Next base: position 474,906,596 of record NC_057804.1, read on the forward strand.
AGGGCAAAAGTGTTTGGAAAATTAGATACGTTGGAGACATATCAACTCCCCCAAGCTTAAACCTTTGCTTGTCCTCAAGCAATTCAGTTGACAAACTGAAAGTGATAAACAAAAAATTTTACAAACTCTGTTTGATCTTGTTGTTGCAAATATGTAAAGCCAACATTCAAGTTTTCAGCGAAGATTATGAACTAACCACATTCACAATAACACTTAGGTCTCACATTTACTCATATCGATGGCACAATCAACTAGCGAGCAATAATAATAAATCTCGTATGACAACACTTTCTCAAAACAATCATAATATGATATAACAAGATGGTATCTTGCTAGCCCTTTTTGAGACTGCAAAACATAAATGCAAAGCACCCCTAAAGATCAAGGACTGACTAGACATTGTAATTCATGGCAAAATAGATCGAGTTATACTCAATGTAAATTAATAGCAATGCATACAAATGACAACGTCGCTCTCCAACTGGTGCTTTTTAATAAGAGGATGATGACTCAACATAAAAGAAAATAGATAGGCCCTTCACAGAGGGAAGCAGGGATTTGCAGAGGTGTCAGAGCTCGAGTTTTGAAATGGAGATAAATAATTTTGAGTAGCATACTTTCATTGTCAACATAACAACCAAGAGATCTCGATATCTTCCATGCTACATACATTATAGGCGGTTCCCAAACAGAATGGTAAATTTTATACTCCCCCACCACCAACGAGCACATTCCACGGCTGGTCCGAAACAACGGATACCGTCCAACTAACAACAATCCTGGGGGAGTTTTGTTTGTAATTATTTTGATTTGATTTGAGCATGGGACTGGGCATCCTTGTTACCAGCCATTTTCTCATGAATGATGAGCGGAGTCCACTCTTCGTGTGAATAACCCACCTAGCATGGAAGATATAGACAACCCTAGTTGATACATGAGCTATTCAAGCATACAAAATAGAATTTCATTTGAAGATTTAGAGTTTGGCACATGCAAATTTACTTGGAACGGCAAGTAAATATCGCATATAGGAAGGTATGGTGGACTCATCTGGAATAACTTTGGGTTCTATGGAAGTGGATGCACAAGCAGTATTCCCGCTTAGTACAAGTGAAGGCTAGAAAGAGACTGGGAAGCGACCAACTAGACAACGACAACAGTCATGAACATGCATTAAGATTAACCAACAATGAGTGCAAGCATGAGTAGGATTTATATCACCATGAACATAAATATCGGGAGGCTATATTGATTTTGTTTCAACTACATGCGTGAACATGTGCCAAGTCAAGCCACTTGAATTATTGAAAGGAGGATACCACCCTATCATTAATAGCATGTTGGCACGCAAGGTAAACCATTATAAACTCCTAGCTAATTAAGCATGGCATTAATAACTATAATCTCTAATTGTCATTGCAAACATGTTTCATTCATAATGGGCTGAATCAAGAACAATGAACTAATCATATTTACAAAAACAAGATAGGTCAAGTTCATACCAGCTTCTCTCATCTCAATCATTTCATCATATATCGTCATTATTGCCTTTCACTTGCATGACCGAATGGTGTGGATAATAATAATAGTGCACGTGCATTGGTATAAGCAGGAATCTGCAAACATTTAATTCAAAGGAGAAGACAAGGTAATATAGCGTCCATCTTTGATCTACAACAACAAATGCAAGGCGCACAATCAAGATTGCGAGAGCGCATCGAGAACATCTCCATCGACATCCGTCACTTCGAAGCAAGGAAAAGGGACTACATCGACAAGAAGCTTTCTGCACATAAAGAGGAGCAAGATGCAAGGATGGAGGAGATTCGGGCCTTGATCAAGTCTACTTCGCCTTCATCATCCTCAAGGCAGCGACGTTCAAGCCACGAGTCTTCGGAGCGCGAAAATGATGCAAGCGTAATTCGTCCACGTCCACATCTTCGTGATGACCACCGTAACAATCATGATCAACATCATCATGAAGGGCAAGTCACCTCCAAGCAACATGTCCACGACGATGAAGAATGACATCTACTACAAGATCAAGCATGACAACGACATCATCATCATGAAGATGCTCCACAAGCGCAAATGCACAAGTCCCAACAAGCTCTACTTCAGGCCAAGTCTAAGCTTCATGACCAAAAGAGAAGACCACGAGATGAGCACCACCAAGATGGAGCTACGGCTACCACCACCACTTCGGCATCTTCACCAAGTGCTATCAAGGCATCTTCGCCTTTGGACGTACGGCATCTTCGCCTACTTCCCACGAGTACACCTACAATGACTTCATCAAGTCCAAGGCGACCACCTCCAAGCGAGGGCGACACTTCCATCTTCGAAAACCCCTCAAGGAAGATGGTCGAGCATGGGAAATTCCCTTCGGTCATGGAGACGAGCTATGAGGTGCCACATCATATGGGCCTCCCACACCAAGACGGTGACAAGAAGGTCGAGCAAGGGCCATCCCCTTCGACCATGGCGATAGGAGTTGAGCATGGAGACATTTTCCCCTACATCTCTCTGACACCCACATATGTTGAGATGCCCCATTTGTCATGTGAGGAGAGCCACCACCCCATGAGTGACATGAGTGACTCCACCATACGTGACATTGAGAGAATTTCCTATGAGAGGATGAGTGTGACCACCACTAGCCCCACACATGAGAGCATGCCACACATCCTATGTGAGGTTGAGAGCCATTTGAGTGACTCCACCAACCATATGAGTGAGAGCATCCTTGAGGGAGTGAGTGAGCCACAACACTTAGCGAGTGAGGTAGTTGACACGGCATGTGAGGCCACTTTGATTTCTAACGACTTAACCTCTACTCCTAGTGTGTTTTCTTCTTTGGTGCTAGGTCTCATACATGACGACATGCCTATCCTCGAAGAGTCTATACCTCCATTGGAGACAACAATGGCCATGGTGGACGATGATGCACCCCCCACATGGTTCCATCAAGATGAAGATGACAATGAGTGGATCTTCGACACCTCACCTACAACACATGAGCGGCGCTCCAAAGGTAACATAGGTGATGGTACTTCTCTTGAACCACTAGTGGACTCTCTTGATAATGATTGCTTGCATGATGTTGATCCACCTATTCCCATGTTTCATGCTAGTGCGACTTCTTCATGTCTTGACTTACCTATTGATGATGATGATGAGCATGTTGAGTTCACTAGTTGTGATGCTATGCTTCACAGGATATCATGTGCACAATTTTCGATAATGGGCTAACTATGTCAATCTTCCTCGTCATATAATTTCACCTTGAACAACAAGCTTGATTTTGAGTTTGTGTCATACCCGTGGTTCCAGTAACCTTTCGCTTCATAATTCCTTTGACTTGATGTCGTCGCCAATCAATTACTTCTTCATGAAACCTCTCGACAAATGTGTCGTGATCATCATCATCATTCCAAACTTTCCAGGATATCAACTGAATTCATGATGAGAAATACCATCCTTGCCCCCTTGGTGAATTGTTGTTGAGCCCGTGGGCCCCATCCTCATCTTTTCCTTGCTAAAATTGTACGAATTATTTTATAAGTTGTTTCCAATGGGTCCTTGTGTATCCAAAGTCTGACCTTTCCCTAATGACCATGTCAATGCTATCCCGAAGCATGTCTATGGTACTCCAAACATCAACAAGAACATTGGAAGCACAATGATAAATCTTCTTGATCAATTATCCAAACACCATTGTATGGGTAAACCTCATAAATTCCTTGCCCCTTTGTCTAACTGGTTTCATGCTTGGAGCCTTATCATTTATATCATGCTATGCCTTTCCTTGGGAAAGATATACTCTTTGAAAGTGCTAGTTATCGACTAGAGGGGGGTGAATAGGCGAATTTATCAAAGTCTTCAAAATGTGGAAGTTTCAAAGACAAACAATAGAAATGACCTAATTGATATGCAGCGGAAGATAAACTACAACAAGCAAGCCATAGTCAAGTATGCAATAATGTGAACGTAGAAAGACTAATAGCAGCTAGGTAGTAAGGATCAGGATGGAAGATAATACGAAGCCAATCAATGATAGTAGTCTAGCAATGAAGTCAAACAGATAAGACAAATAAGCAATGACTTCACGAAGACAAACTCAAAGTAAAGGAGGGAAGAGATAGAACCGGTCACTTGATGAAGACACAGGATTTGTTGGACCAGTTCCAGTTGTTGTGACAACTGTACGTCTGGTTAGGGAGGCTGAGATTCAACTCAGAAGACCGCGTCTTCACCTTATTCCCCTTGAGCTAAGGACACAAAGTCCTCGCCCAATCACTCTGGTAAGTCTTCAAGGTAGACTTCCGAACCTTCACAGACTTCGTTCACCGGCAATCCACAATGACTCTTGGATGCTCAAAACGCAACGCCTAACCGGCTGGAGGATACACAGTCCTTAAGTGTAATAAGTCTTCAGGTCACACAGACAAAAAGACTTCAGTGATGCCTAACACTCTTTGGCTCTGGGTGTTTGGGCTTTGTCCTCGCAAGGATTTCTCTCTCAAAGGCTTCGAGGTGGGTTGCTCTCAAAATGAAAAAAGCCGTAAATTCACTCTGAGGAGCCACCAATTTATGGTGTAGGGGGTGGGCTATTTATAGCCACAAGGCAACCCGACCTGATATGTCCGAAATGACCCTGGGTCACTAAGGAACTGACACGTGTTCCAACGGTCAGTCAAACACACACGGCAACTTTACTTGGGCTGTAAGCAAGGCTGACTCATCCAGCTCTGGATAAGATTTGCTCTCATTGTCTTCGCTCGAAGACATAGGATTTGGGTTGAGCATCACTTCAGTCACTCTGACTTTGTTCACTTGGACCCCACTTAACAGTACGGTGGTTCCTATGACTCAACAAAGAAGAAAAGGAAATAACGAAACAACTCAGTCTTCGCGCTCCATAGTCTTCACTCAATGTCTTCTCATGTCATAGACTTCAGTGTGAATATCTTCACACACCACCATTGTCTTCAATGTCTTCATACATTTTTAGGGGTCATCTCCGGTAGGTAAACCGAATCAATGAGGGACACTTCCTGCGTTATCCTGCAATTCTCACAAACGCATTAGTCCCTCAACCAACTTTGTCGTCAATACTCCAAAACCAACTAGGGGTGGCACTAGATGCACTTACAATCTCCCCCTTTTTGGTGATTGATGACAAACTGGTTGAAGTTTTCAACGGGAAAGAAGTATGTGAAATTGTAAAGGATAGTGTATTGTCTTCATAAGTGGCAAGGGCTCCCCCTGAAGATGTGCATATAAATAATTTGCTTTTGGAATGCAAATGCACATGGCAGGTTGTACTTGTGGAGATCCACTTCAACTTATGAAGATAATTCATCATGCACGAAATGATATAACTAAGAGAATGACATGCATAATGAAAAATGGACGTCTGCAAAATGATCTAAGTGCGGATTGATCTAAGTGCGAAAGTTATCATCGCACATGAAAGAGCAAATAAGTAGCAGACGACCATCGAGTTTAAGTGTTACAACTCAAAGAACGAAATGTATCAAAAGCAAGAGTTGTAAACACTAGGCAAAATATAAAGCAACCGCCCATATGAACCCGCTTGAAGACTATCAAACTCATACGCTTCTCCCCCTTTTGTCAGTAATGACCAAAAAGGTTTGAAGACATAGAGCATCTACTCGTCCTCATGAGGAGTAGTTGAAGCAGCAGGGTTGTCGTTGTCGTTTGGCGGTGCAGACGAACTTGGTGCAGTGTTGATGCGTGCAGAAGTAGGGGGTGGTGAAGTAGCATCGTCTTCATCATCGATCACATTGGCATTTACAGTTGCCGCGGAGGAAGAATAGTCAGAGTCTTCAAGAGATGGAGTTCTTCGTAGGACAGCATTCCGTGGAGGAGTGGAGTCAAACTTGAATCTTTCAGTGAAGCCATCGTCTTGAAGATCTGCTTCAGCACTGAGCAGAGTCAAACTCTTCCATGATCGCCGACAAGTTTCGTGAGTGACAAATGCATTCTTGGTGGCAAGGTTTCGAATGCGATTTACATCCACCAAGAGGCTTTGCATCTGACGCTTGAGCCAAAAATGATGCTTATCTTGTTTCTGATGCAGGGCCACAAGAAGTTCTCGGTCATTTAGGACCCGAGAGCGCTTCCGAGGCCTTTGAGCAATTGTGCTCGCAGTAGCTTCAGTTGGCGCACGATGAGGTAGACGAATGTTTCCAGCCATCGGATAGACACGCGTGACAGCTTGGACTCCTTCCATAGGCTGAGTGAAGCTTTGATGTTCAGCATTTTGAAGACAAAGAGGCTTCTTGGCAGGTTCAGGGTATATGGCTTCAACTGACATATCAACCTCTGGTAGAAAGATCACATGATTGCGAGCAGAGGGTTGATAGTTGACAGCAGAATGTTGCTTAATGAGGCGCATGACCCATGGAGCATAGAATTTCAGTCCGAAAAGGTCAGATCCAGATGCAGCCAGTTGCCTGATGAAGAAATCTTGCGCATTGAAGCTGATGCCATTGAGGATGTAAAAGACCAATGTCTTCATGGCTCCTTCAAGTTTTGCAGCTGATGAATGTCCTTTGATAGGCCATAGAGTCCGCCTGATGATGTGATATATGGTGCGCGGCAGATACTCAAGGTCATCAACAAAGAACTCCTTTGGGTATTCAGCGTCATGAGGCAATGGCTTCATCATGCTCAACATCTGGCTCATATTGGGTTCAGGCTTATGGAAGATGCTCTCCAGTGCATTGCGGTGGTTTTGACAACCAGGTTCATATAACTCTCCGGGAGTGGATAGGCCTGTAAGCTCAATGATGTCAAGAGCTTTGGCTTCATGATGAACATTTCCTGTCATCCACTCGAGAACCCATGTCTTCGTATCTCTGTTATAACCGCGAATGTGGAGCGTAGCATAGAATTGAAGCAATAGCTCTTCATTCCAATGTTCTTTGTCTGTCACAAAGCTGAGCAGACCAGCATCACGAAAGCAGTCAAGTGCTTCTTCTAAGCATGGCAGTCCAGCAATGGCTTCAGTGTCGAGGCGCATATGAGGGAAAATGCGCCCTTGATCATACAGAACACAGGAGTAATAGCTTCGCTGCTGATGACTCCAGAAACGATCTGATGATATTCTTGGCTTTGTGTAGGGGTTCTTTGAACTGTCAAAGAATGTGTTGTGGCTTTTGAAGCCATTTGCATTGAAGGACCCGACAGATGTGGCAGTACCTGGAAACCTTGGCAGTCTTGGCTTTGGCTTCTGGACCTGAGGCCTATGCTCAATGTGATAATCAAACTGAGGACCAGAGACAGTAGGCGGAGGGACCAGAACGGGCCATCTTACTGTGATTAGCTCGCCATGGTTGTATGCTTGCTCAATTGTATAGGGCCTTGGTGGCGGAACAGGAGCAGTGGCAGCAACAGTGGCTTCGGGCTGCACAACAGAAGCTTCAGGAGCATTTTCAGCATTGACTTCTGGTATGGGGCTTGGGACAGGCTCCACATTAGCTTCAGCCATGACTATGTCATCGGCTTCATTGGTGTTGGTGGTGGCAGCCTCAAGGTTTTCAACCTCCACTTGATGAGCTGGAGGGTCAGGCACAGACATGTTCACATCATGAACATCTTCTTCAGGAATGGGGGGAGTAGGGACACGTTCTTCTTGAAGTTCGTCATCGGCTGATGCAGTCGGATTGTCTTTAGTAGCTGGGGCTTCAGACATGGAGACATTCACAGTTGGAGTGGCTTCTAAAAACACTTGACTGCAATAGGTTGATGGTGCACTTCTCCTTCTGGAACGCTCGGAAGAGGGACTTGAGGCCTTGGTCCTTTGCGAAGCCTTTGTAATACAGGCGACGCCTTTGGAGATGGAGTAGGCAGGTCCTCATCCTCTTCAACTTGCACGGATGGTGTGACTTGTTGTTGGGGAGTACTGGGGGAGTCTTGTTGTTGCGGGCGATCAGCCCATGAAGCATCCTAAGCAATTGGCGTCAGAGGACGACCAATGCTGATGATTTCGCTGTTCGTGAGAACAGGCGATGATACCACATTGTATTCAATTTGAGGAAGAACTCCATCATCTTCAACATTGTCATGGTGACCAATGTCTTCAGCACTGATGGGATCAACTGCTGGAATCTCTTCAGCTTCAGGAGCCTCTGTGGAAGCAGGCTCATGAACAGTCAGTCGAAGTTCTTGGGTGGCAGATGCAGGACGAACCACTGAGATGGGTTCAACAACAAGGGGCTCTATGGGAGCAGCCCGATTTTTCTTGGTCTTGCGCTTCTTCTTGGAGGGAGCAGCATCAGAGGCTTCTGAGGTTTTCCGTTTTCTGGCTTCAGCCTCTGCAGCCCTCGTCTTCTTCTGTTCTGAAGCGGTTGACGTGACTTTTGGCTTCGAGCCAGTCATGCTGCTTGGGAAGACAATGCGAGGTCGATTTCTTCTTCTTTGCAGCCATCCTGGGGTCGATGCCAGGACGACCAAGAGCCTTGCGCTTCTCAGCCTCATTGTAGGCAAGCACACACTTGTCAGCCAGATTTTTCATGCGCTCTCTGGAGCCTCGAGCTTCTTCATGCTTCTTGTGAAAGGCTTCTTTGAGCTCATGCAGCATGATCTTGAAGTTCTTGACATCTTGCACGTTGAGCGTGGCCACATGCTTCTTGAACTGAGCCTTTTCATAGTCAATCTTGTGCTTCAGTTCGACGATGCGCTGAGCAATAGCTAGCTCAGAAGCAATGGTGCCATTGAAGGCGACGCTGAGGCCAATTGGAAGTTGCAAGTCATCAAAGCTAAGATTTGGTGTGTCAAACCACTCATCAATGAAGTTATGGATGATTGCCGCGTCAAAAAGAGGCAAGTTGTTGAAGATCTCAGCTTCTTCCTTGCTCTTGATCAGTTGCTCAAGAGCATCATCTGCAAGATCGTCATCGCTGGACAGATCAATGTGCTCTTCACGCAGAATAGCAGCAGGAGTTAAAGTCTGATCAGTACTCGTGATGATTTTCTTTTTCTTCTCCGTCTTCTTGGAGATGCGTGAAATATCTTCAGACTGCACACTGTCTTCAGGAGGTGCAGTGGCCAGTGGCTTCATACGAGAAGCTTTTGGAGGTGCAGCTGATGTTGAAGCCTTAATTTTCTTTGGCTTCTGCGGCCTTGCAGGAGGAGCTGGGGCTTCATCAGAATCAGCATCATTATTAGAATGATCGACTTTGGCACCTTGCACCAAGATGTAAGAGATGAGGCCATCAAAGTTTGAAAAGGGGCCAATTCTATTTTCTTCCGCTTCACGTGTGCCATCAGCACGGGGAGCAGAGGGACCAAGATTGAAGTCTAATCCCCATGACTTCTTGTTTTCCTTTGCCGAAGACTTTGCATACTGGAAGTTGCACTTGAAGAGATTATCGTCACGACACCAGAGCAATGATGATGGGTCAGCATCTTCAGGCTGTGGTCCACGGACCATACAAGGATAGAATTCTTGTGCAATGGCTTCAGCTTTGTTCTTGGGGGGAAGGCCTCGATAGAGAATATCACCCCAAGGACTCTTGATGGCATTCTTCTCAGCGTACTCCTGGGTCACGAATTCGTACTTGAACCATTGTTCAGCCCAATAGCGTCGAATCCATTGGATTCGTGTCTTGCGCTGATTATAATCCTCTTCAGGATCTGTTTTGTAGATTTTTGCAAGATCATCAGGCAGATCCTTTGATGTTCCCCCTCGACGCTGTCTGCCACCCTTCCTTACAGATTTCTCCGTAGCCATGAACTTCAAACTGAATGGTTTCAATATGTTCAAAGGCTTCAAAGGCTATCGCTTGCTGGTCAGACAGGAACTGGCTTCGGGAGATTCAATGTGTTGCTGTAAGAATTCTGCAAACGAATGCAGACTATGAGAACCTAGGGATTCTCCCACGGACATGTACCTGTGACAGCATTAGAGATGCGAGGGAAGGGGAAGAGGTCATATGCATTCTCAGAAGAGTTTGAAGATAAATCAGTTTGAAGACATTGACCTCATGTTGCGAAGACATTCACTTATATGTTGAGAGTCGGTTCCAGATTTGTACGAATCCGTGAATAAGTACAAGTGAGGAATCTAACTAAATATGAAGCTTAAGTGAATATACTAGGCAGTATGAGATGCAGACAGAGTAGATCTAATTTTGTATAGACAGACCCCAATTTTGGTAAATTGGATGAATCATTGAGGATCAAAAAGATGGTAAAAATAGAGTTATATTTACCACATGATGAACTGCTAGATGGGATGAAAGGAGACCGAGCAGTTCAATCCACCATGCCCTAACTTGGTGATGGAGGACACCTACGGCGACGGCGGAGAGGACGATGTCCGCTGCCGGCGTGAGGACGGCGTCGGAGAAGTTGCGGTAGCTAAGCGCTTCGTTGCCGGCGTCGTCGAGAGCTAGCGGTTGCGCTAGGGTTTGACGAGGTGGACAGGTGGAAGAAGGTTTTCTTGACCGCGTGGGGCACGTATTTATAAGAAGGTGTGCGGCACAGCGCAATTACGCAGGTGCCCCTTCCTGTTCACATCTGAGGGACACGTGGCAAGCATGCAACATACTCAGAGTTGTCCCACGTTCCCACGCCCGCCAAGTTAGTTGGATGGTCGTTCCGGCTTCTCCGGATTTCAACAATAAAGATGAATCGTTTAAAAGGACTTGATGTTTGTCTCTGTGTCTTCTGCTGACAAGGATGCAGAGAAGACATTTGATAGTTTCAATAGAATGCATATGATTTGGACAGATAGAGTTTGAGATAGAAAGCATAGAAAGATTAGGGTCCGATCACATTCACTTAGTTCAAGAGATTCAACAATGAAGACATAGCTATAAGTGAATGCTGTAGAGGACACAAATATATATATATATATATATATATATATATATATATATATATATATATATATATATATGGGAAAGCAATCAACTCAACATAGTGAAGTAAATCATGAAGATAAGTTGAAAGTTGAAGACAAATCAAATGCGAATGTATTCAACAATAACGCCATGAGTGAAACACTTCAAACCAAGAAATTTGGTGGTGGCGTTACCCACCGTATAGGAAGTATTAGACCCAGACACGGCGCACAATTATCGTGGCGCTCCGAAGTCAAATTCCATGTTAATGTATTCACACTCAGAATGCAAGTCTTCATTGATTGAAGATATACTTTACTTCGTGTGTTGCACATCTAAGTCATCAACATGCATAAGTGTTAGGATGTGTGCCTGATCACAGGACATTTGAGGATTCCAAGATATTTAGCTCACACCGTAACTTGCAAAACCTTTTCTCATCCAAGGGCTTTGTGAAGATATCTGCCAGTTGCTCTTCAGTGTTGACGTGAATGATGTCAATATCTTTCTTCATGACATGATCTCAGAGAAAATGATGACAAATTTCAATGTGCTTTGTCTTCGAGTGCTGAACTGGATTGTTGGCAATCTTGATGGCGCTTTCGTTATCGCAGAAGAGAGGGACTTGCTTCAGGTTGATGCCATAGTCCTTGAGAGTTTGCTTCATCCACAGAAGCTGAGCGCAGCAAGATCCAGCAGCAATGTATTCAGATTCAGCAGTTGAGAGTGATACATAGTTTTGCTTCTTTGAAGACCAACAGACAAGTGATCTTCCCAGAAAGTGACATGTTCCTGATGTAGATTTGCGATCCACCTTGTCACCAGCATAATCAGCATCCGAGAATCCAACTAGATCAAATCTTGAGCCCTTTGGATACCATAATCCGAGTGTTGGGGTGTAAGCCAAATATCTAAGAATTCGCTTCACAGCTAAGTGATGTGATTCCTTTGGTGCCGCTTGGAATCGAGCACACATGCAAACACTAAGCATAATATCTGGCCTAGATGCACATAGGTAAAGTAAAGAACCAATCATGGAGTGGTATATCTTTTGATCGAACTCTTTACCATTGTCGTCGGGACCAAGATGATGTTTGGCTGGCATTGGCGTTGTGTAATCTTTGCAATCTTGCATGCCAAACTTCTTCAGACAGTCTTTGAGATATTTTTCTTGAGAAATGAAGATGTCATTTCTTTGATGACGAATTTGAAGACCAAGGAAGAACTTCAGCTCACCCATCATGGACATCTGATATTGCTCTTGCATCATGTATCCAAACTCATCACTATACTTCTGGTTGGTGCAGCTGGAGATTATGTCATCCACATATATTTGGCATACAAACAGTTCACCATCATATGTCTTCGTGAAGAGTGTGGGATCTAGGGATCCTGGCTTGAAGCCTTTGCTCTTCAGGAAGTCTTTGATTGTATCATACCAAGCGCGAGGAGCTTGTTTGAGGCCATACAGTGCTTTGTTTAGTTTGTACACCATATCAGGATGTTTTGGATCTTCAAAACCAGGTGGTTGAGCAACATACACTTCTTCTTCAATCTTGCCATTGAGGAAAGCACTCTTCACATCCATTTGATATAGCAAGATGTTGTGGTGATTAGCATAGGCTAGCAGTATGCAAATAGCTTCAAGCCTAGCCACCGGAGCAAATGTTTCATCGAAGTCGATTCCTTCAACTTGAGTATATCCTTGAGCCACAAGACGTGCTTTGTTTCTGACGACTTGACCATGCTCATCTTGTTTGTTCCGATATATCCATTTAGTGCCAATAATGTTATGTTTGCGAGGGTCAGGTTGCTTGACAAGTTCCCAAACATTATTCAGCTTGAACTGTTGAAGTTCTTCTTGCATGGCTTGAATCCATTCAGGTTCTATAAAGGCTTCAGCAACTTTCTTGGGTTCAGTTATTGATACAAATGAAAAGTGCCCACAGAAATTTGCTAACTGTGTTGCTCTTGAGCGAGTAAGCGGACCAGGTGCATTGATGCTATCAATTATCTTCTCAATTTGTACTTCATTTGCAACATGAGGATGAACTGGACGAAGCCCTTGCTCATGCTGATCATTGTCATCATTGGGAGGATTGTCTTCGATCTGAGCATTGTCTTCAGGTTGGTTTGGTTGCAGAAATGATAAGTTCCTCTTCAGGCTGTGCTTCAGAGGGCATGATTTCACCAGTTCCCATCAGCTTGATAGATTCGCTGGAAGGAGCTTCATCTAATGTGCTTGGCAGGAGCTCTCGTTGTGAACCATTGGTTTCATAAAATCGCACGTCCACAGTTTGAACGATTTTGTAGTGGAAGAGGTTGAAGACTCTGTAAGAGTGTGAATCCTTTCCATAACCGAGCATGAAGCCTTCGTGAGCTTTGGGTTCAAATTTTGACTTGTGATGGGGATCCTTGATCCAGCACCTAGCACCAAAGACTCTGAAGTGGCTGACATTTGGCTTCTTGCCAGTAAGGAGCTCATAGGATGTTTTGCCCAGAAGCTTGTGGATGTAAACACGGTTGATGATGTGACATGATGTATCAATAGCTTCAGGCCAGGACTTTCTTGGTGTCTTGTACTCGTCGAGCATTGTTCGATTGGCGAATCATCTGAAGACATCTTGTACTTCAGTCTTGTAGAGAATTATGTGCACCCATGTATATCTTGAGTAGTCATCAACAATGACGAAGCCATAGAGACACACTGTTGTTGTGAGGGTAGAGTAGTGAGTAGGGCCAAATAAGTCCATGTGCAACAGCTCAAAGGGTTGAGATGTCGTCATGATTGTCTTCGAGGGGTGCTTGGCCCTCGTCATATTTCCAGCTTCGTAGGCACCACACAAATGATCTATCTTGAACTTGAAACCTTCGATGCCTATGACATGCTTCTTCTTGACGAGAGTGTGTAAGTTCCTCATGCCAGCATGCCCCAGCCTTCGATGCCAGAGCCAGCATTCTGAAGCTTTTGCAAGAAGACATACGGCAAGCTGTGGACCTGCTGAGAAATCTACCATGTATAGATCACCTTTCCTATACCCTTCAAAGACTAGAGACTTGTCAGATTCCATTAGTACAAGGCAACAATATTTTCCAAATATCACAATCATGTTTAAGTCACAAAGCATTGAGACAGACATTAAGTTGAAACCAAGGGATTCAACAAGCATCACTTTATCCATGTGTTGATCCTTTGAGATTGCAACTCTACCTAGACCCAATACCTTGCCTTTACCAGTGTCAGCAAAAGTGATTTGACTCTTGTCGGATGGACGTAAGGTTGAGTCCATGAGAAGACTTCGATCACCAGTCATATGATTAGTGCATCCGCTGTCCATAATCCATTCTGAAGCATGAGGTGTCATACCCTACAGTGCAGTTAGGAGGATAGGCTTCACAAGGTATGTTGTCAAGCATAAGCATTTGACGCACACTTGGATTATCACAGCATAGATGAAAGTTAGCACATAGTATGACAGGTAAGCGATTCATATGTGGAATACATAGCAAGTCATTTTATCATGCGTCCCTTTGTGTTTTAGGTCCCCAGCAATAATATCGGACGCCTTTGATTGCTGGCTGGAGACCATATTCTGCAAAAGAGAGTTAATTCTTCTCACCACCCACATCTTCAGGGGTGGCTTAGAAGCAATGAGTCTAAGTGCAGCATCTGAGAATTTTGGCTTTGAAGCCCTAGCAAATAGCCTTGCAGGAGATGAACGATACTCATATGAATAAGCAGAAAACTTCTTAGTCCTATGAACATGGCGGTTTGAGGAAACACGTTCATATTCATAAGTTTGAGTACTATTTTCCTGCAAAACATTGGCGTTAGGGTGACTCAAGTGAGTCATGTATACGTATGAAGCCGTTGGACCATATGATGCCTTTGGTCTGGGGTTTGTCTTCTTCCCAGGTGGTGTCATGATGACATTCACTGGAAGATTCTTAAGACAACTTTTGGGAACCCAGATCTTCTTCATAGGTGGTCCATTCCTGCAGTTAGTACCAATATACCTGGCAAACACTTCACCATTCTGATTTTGAACAGTTTATAGTTTGCATCAAAGGATTCATCAATGATAATAGGATTAGCACAGGTAAAGCCAGATAAAGTGGATGGATCCACTGAAGGTTCCTTTGCAGCAACCCATGTGGTTTTGGGATACCGCTCAGGCTTCCAGTAGGAACCATCAGCATTCATTTTCCTCTCGAACCCAACACCCTCTTTCCTAGGGTTTCGGTTCAGAATCTGCTTTTTGAGGACATCACAAAGTGTCTGATGCCCTTTTAGACTTTTATACATCCCTGTTTCAAGCAATGTCTTCAACCTAGCATTTTCATCAGCAATAGTAGTGGTATCCTCAGTAGAGGGGTTAGTTTCCACATCAGTAGTTGAAGACAAAGCAACAGTAGCAGCATTGGAACATTCAGCAACAGAGGCAGCGTTATCACGCTCAATGCATTTTGAACATGGTGGTTCAAATCTATCCTGAGCGGAACTGATCTGTTGAGCGCGAAATGACTCATTCTCTTTTTGAAGATCTTCATGAGTCGCTTTCAATTTCTCAAGCTCTTGCTTCCTTTGAAGATAATCATAGGAGAGCTTTTCATAAGTGGTTGAGAGCGTCTCATGAAGACTTTCAAGTTCTTGATACTTAGCATGAAGATTTTTTATGTCTTCAACTAAGGACTGTGAACGTGTCATTTCCGCGTCCAACAGGTCATCGCTTTTGTCTAACAGTTTTTGAGTATGTTCCATAGCCCTTTGTTGTTCAGTAGCAATTTTAGCAAGTGTTTTGTAGCAGGGTTTAGATTCACAATCAGAGTCATCTTCACTTGATGTTTGAAAGTAAGCATCGCATGATTTTACCTTGGCACCGCGTGCCGTGAATCAGTAGGTGGGAGCAGGATCGTCCTTGTCATCATCAGCGTTGGTGTGGGAGTCATTGTCTTCAGAGTTGAAGATGGACTTGGCAACGTAGGCTGTGGCTAGAGCCAGACTTGCAACGCCAGAGTCGGACTCAGCTTCAGATTCCACCTACGCCTCCTCAGAAGCAGACTCCTCCTCTAAATCCATTTCCTTGCCAACAAAAGCACGAGCCTTGCCAGATGAGCTCTTCTTATGAGATGAAGACTTTGATGAGGACTTGGAAGAAAACTTTGATGATTTCTTCTTCTTCTTGTCATCAGAGTCATATTCCTTGCTCTTCTTCTTCTTCTTCTCATTGTCCCACTGAGGACACTCAGAGATGTAGTGCCCAGGCTTCTTACACTTGTAACATGTTCTCTTCTTGTTGTCTTGAGTGGAAGCTTCATCATTTCTTGAACTGGATCATGAAGACTTTCTGAAGCCCTTCTTCTTGGTGAATTTCTGGAACTTCTTCACAAGCATAGCAAGTTCCCTTCCAATATCTTCAGGATCATCAGAACCGCAGTCAGATTCTTCTTCTTCAGATGAGGAAACAACTTTTTCCTTCAAAGCACGAGTTTGGCCATAGTTGGGACCATAGATATCTCTTTTCTCAGAAAGCTGGAACTCATGTGTGTTGAGCCTCTCAAGTATATCAGACGGATCGAGAGTCTTGAAGTCAGGACGTTCTTGTATCATGAGGGCAAGGGTGTCAAAGGAGCTATCAAGAGATCTCAGCAGCGTCTGGACGATTTCATGCTTAGTGATCTCAGTGGCGCCGAGAGCCTGAAGCTCATTTGTGATGTCGGTGAGGCGATCAAACGTGAGCTGGACATTTTCATTGTCGTTCCTCTTGAAGCGGTTGAAGAGATTGCGAAGAACACTGATCCTCTGGTCTCTCTGTGTAGATATGCCTTCGTTGACCTTGGATAGCCAGTCCCAGACTAGGTTTGACGTTTCCAGAGCACTCACATGGCCATACTGTCCTTTGGTCAGATGACCACAGATGATGTTCTTTGCAGTCGAGTCCAGTTGAATGAACTTCTTGACATCAGCAGGGGTGACACCTTCACCAGTTTCCGGAATGCCGTTCTTGACGACATACCAGAGGTCGACATCAATGGCTTCAAGATGCATGCGCATCTTATTCTTCCAGTAGGGATATTCAGTTCCATCGAACACGGGGCAAGCAGCGGAGACTTTGATTATCCCTGCATTCGACATAGCTAAACTCTAGGTGGTTAAACTGAATCACAGAGAACAAGGGAGTACCTTGCTCTGATACCAATTGAAAGTGCTAGTTATCGAGTAGAGGGGGGGTGAATAAGCGATTTTTATCAAAGTCTTCAAAATGTGGAAGTTTCAAAGACAAACAATAGAAATGACCTAATTGATATGCAGCGGAAGATAAACTACAACAAGCAAGCCATGGTCAAGTATGCAATAATGTGAACATACAAAGACTAATAGCAGCTAGGTAGTAAGGATCAGGATGGAAAATAATACGAAGCCAATCAACGATAGTAGTCAAGCAATGAAGTCAAACAGATAAGACAAATAAGCAATGACTTCACGAAGACAAACTCAAAGTAAAGGAGGGAAGAGATAGAACCAGTCACTTGATGAAGACACAGGATTTGTTGGACCAGTTCCAGTTGCTGTGACAACTGTACGTCTGGTTAGGGAGGCTGAGATTCAACTCAGAAGACCTCTTCACCTTATTCCCCTTGAGCTAAGGACACACAGTCCTCGCCCAATCACTCTGGTAAGTCTTCAAGGTAGACTTCCGAACCTTCACAGACTTCGTTCACCGGCAATCCACAATGACTCTTGGATGCTCAGAACGCGACGCCTAACCGGCTGGAGGATACACAGTCCTTAAGTGTAATAAGTCTTCAGGTCACACAGACAGAAAGACGTCAGTGATGCCTAACACTCTTTGGCTCTGGGTGTTTGGGCTTTGTCCTCGCAAGGATTTCTCTCTCAAAGGCTTCGAGGTGGGTTGCTCTCAAAACGACAAAAGCCGTAAACTCACTCTGAGCAGCCACCAATTTATGGTGTAGGGGGTGGGCTATTTATAGCCACAAGGAAACCCGACCTGATATGTCTGAAATGACCCTGGGTCACTAAGGAACTGACACGTGTTCCAACGGTCAGATTTCAAACACGCACGGCAACTTTACTTGGGCTACAAGCAAGGCTGACTCATCCAGCTCTGGATAAGATTTGCTCTCATTGTCTTCGCTCGAAGACATAGGATTTGGGTTGAGCATCACTTCAGTCACTCTGACTTTGTTCACTTGGACCCCACTTAACAGTATGGTGGTTCCTATGACTCAACAAAGAAGAAAAGGAAACAACGAAACAACTCAGTCTTCGCGCTCCATAGTCTTCACTCAATGTCTTCTCATGTCATAGACTTAAGTGTGAATATCTTCACACACCACCATTGTCTTCAATGTCTTCATACATTTTTAGGGGTCATCTCCGGTAGGTAAACCGAATCAATGAGGGACACTTCCTGCGTTATCCTGCAATTCTCACAAACGCATTAGTCCCTCAACCAACTTTGTCGTCAATACTCCAAAACCAACTGGGGGTGGCACTAGATGGACTTACACTCTTATACCCAGGTATAAACACATTTTCCTTGCCATCAGTATGTTTAATCTGATAATCACATTTTCCTTTCCATTGTTTTGTTTAACCTTTCTGGTAATCTTACTTTTCTGAGCAGAGATAAATCCCTGCTTAAGTAAGCACCTCGGTGTACAACTCTGTCAGTAAGACCCTATTACTATTGTTGATGACATTCCAGTAACCACCGATGGACGAGAACTTTGCCTATTGGTCCGCCCCGTCTTACGAGCAGGAAAATGGTTCTCTTCGTCCCACGCCCTTGGTACCAAACTTTGTTGCCAACATAACTGACAGGCTATCCTCTGACCTGACTTGCTATCATGACCATTCAAGATGTTAGCTCCTTCCTGCTTTTAACCCACATGGTGGGCCCATAACCCACAGTTCCACAAGATCAAAGCCTGACTCTCCTGTACACCCTTGTTTCTAAGGTTATTTCTCATGCTTGGCTTCGTATGAATATCCCGAGCCGCCTCCCGAGAGGCGATCTATTCTAGTATTAGACGCAATACTTATTACCATTACTCTGAACCCCTTTCACCCCTTGTTTCAGGCAACAAACGATTGTCTACCAGGATGAAGCTCCTTATTCCACCTCACCTTGCTCTCAATGACTTTCTTGAATTTCAACTCGAGAGATGCCTCTATGTCACGTTCACTGACATAGTCCCCGCATACCTATCTTGTGTTGAGCTACGTCCTTCCCGAGCCTTTTCCCTTACTCCAACTCTTAAATCTCGGGACAAGATTTCTTGTAGTGGAGGAGAATTGTAACACCCCCAGTGTCATGCTACAGTAACCCTCCGTGATTAAGCTAATCATTTTTCCAAACAGTGCTTAATCACCCTTGATTCAACTCTCATTTGAAATTCCACTTTGGAATCAAATTCAATTTGCAAGTAATTTTGAAGTTGCACAAAAGTTGCTGCAAAATAGTCCATCATTTAGTAAAGTTTCATAACAAATGATTGTTCAGGTAAACAACATCACCTCCAAGCTAAGATGGACTATAGCAAATTAAAACAAGTGCCAACTAAGCAAATTAATGGCTTTTCCATGTTTTTGCAAATTCCACCTAATTCAAAATTCTTCCAAACTTTTTGTGGTTGTGCCAAAAATTGCATTGTATCTATATGGACAATTCCCATATTTTACAAAAATCATTTTGGCACCCTAAATATTACTCCCTCTGTTCCTTGATATAAGGTGTATAGATTTTTGAGAAAACATCCAAAATATAAGGTGCCTTAGTTGCACCACTCATTTGGATAATTTTTTTAGAGATTTGATTAGTTTTACTTATATTAGGCAACCTCCTCTATTTTCTCATGTCAATTAGTCAGGTGTAATCTCTCCCAAAACTTGTGAAATTTTCAGTCCACATGCGTTCTTTAATTTACGTGCCAAAAACTATACACCCTATATTTGGGAATGGAGGGAGTACAAAACCCCTTTCTGTAAAAGAAAAGCAGAATTATAAAAAAAGGAAAAGAATAGACCAGGCTGCACTGTGCACTTAGCCCAGCTGCGCAACAGTGCCAGCCCAGCCCACCTGCCCCAGCCTTTCGTCCTCCTCCTGCAACAGGAGAAGGACGAGCCGTCATGGCCGCAGGGCACTCGCCCCCGCGCACTGCTGTGACGCGGGTGGATAAGAACAGCCCCCCGATGCTCTCTCTCTCGCCCAAACCCTAACCCACATCAGATCCCCCTCCTCCTCACTCTCTCTCGCTCGCTTGCTTCTCTCTCTCACGCAGCCGAACACGCCCGCCGTCGTCGCCGCATCGATCCCGCGACCACCGTCATCGCCACGCATCGCTGACATGCCGTAGGCGTCCGCCGTCGTCCTCCACATTGACCGGTGCCCGCCGTTGGAGCCGGGAGGCACCACAGCGCCGGATCCACCTCGCCCCATTCCGCCTCGGTCGCCGTCAATCTTCCTCCCCTCCGGCGACTCCTGCTGCTACTAAGCCTATCACCGGCCTTCATGTGCCGCTCGGTGAGCCCCTCATCCTTCTCCCTCTCCTTGTTGACTCTGGCGCGCCCCCTAGCTGCTTTCCCCACGTGCTCCCGAACGCAGCACCGCAGAGCTCGTCGCCGGCGAGTCTCCGGTGACCAATTGGTCATGGGTGTATGCCCGTTAGCTTCACCGCATCGCGCAACACCCGCCTAGCCCTTTCGCCTGAGCTGTAGCACATCGTAGCACCTTTTCCGCCGCGGACCTCGTTGCCGGCGACGTTTCCGGCCAGGTCCGGCGATGCCACCGCCACCACTCGACGTGCGGTCGAGTGACCGTTCGAACGTGCCTAGCCGCACCCCTTTCCGTTCCCCGTACGTGTTTTCCGGCCAACTCCGGCGACGGACCGCAGCGGGTAGGCTCGCTGGCATCACTCCGTCGCCTGCGTTGGCCTGGCACCGACGTGGCACCTCCTGGGCCACTGGCCAGTGGGCCTAATGGGTCCCGCTGGCCCGGTTGACCCAGTCCACCCGATGACTGGGTTTTGACCAGTCACTGACATGCGGCCCCGACTCCCTTAATCAACGTTTTATTTATTTAAAATTATTTAGTTAACTTAATGAGGCACTGACATGGGGGGCTCAGTTGCTAATTAACCTCATAGTAGTTTTAAATAAACTCTCTTAAGGCCTCTCTCTATGACAAGTGGGCCCCATTGGTCTTTTTGACCAGTCAACCGCACCGTTGACTGCTGACGTTTATTTAAAATTATTTAGTTAACTTAATGAGGCACTGACATGGGGGGCCCAGTTGCTAATTAACCCCATAGTAGTTTTAAATAAACTCTCTTAAGGCCTCTGTCTATGACAAGTGGGCCCCACTGGTCTTTTTGACCAGTCAACCGCACCGTTGAGTGCCGACGTCACACATACGTCATGCTGATGTCATATTCCTTTCTGTTATTTTAAATAATTTCAGAAAATGTTTTAAACTAGAAATTCATAGGAAATAAACCGTAACTCGGATGAAAATGTTTTCTACATGAAAGTTTCTCAGAAAAATCCAACAAATCCGAATACGCGGTCCGTTTAGCTGTCAGATGTCTCTAACTATCGGAACATGGAACATTCCCCCTCCGGTCCTTTGTCTGGCACGGGTCCGGAACCGGGAAAACATTCCCGGTTGAATTCCCCTTTCACCTATATCGTGTAGCCATACGTTAGGTCACACCCGGCACAACATAGTGCTACGTTATGCTTTGTGATGCTATGTTTGCTTTATATTTACTGTTTCTTCCCCCTCTTATCTCTGGTAGACCCCAAGACCGATGCTGCCCCTGTGATCGACTATGTCGATGATGACCCCTCCTTGCTAGAGCAACCAGGCAAGCCCCCCCTTTGATCATCTTGACATCGCCCATTCCATTCCCTCATGCTTGCATTAGATTTTGCTACTGTTATTATTTGCTCCTATTCTAAGGCATAGCCTGCTTTTGTAACCTGCTTATTGTTACCTACCTGCTTAACCTAAACTGCTTAGTATAGGTTGGTTAGTGATCCATCAGTGACCCCCATTTGATCCTTGTTGCCCTTGCTTCATCATCGATGACTCGATCAACGTGATCGATGACCAGAGCCTGACACCTCACATCACATCACGCCCCCTTTTGTTGCTCGGCTCTGCAGAGTTACCATCGAGTACCGAGGGTGGAACCTCATACATCACTCCTGATGAGATCTCTGTAGTGTCGCTATTCGGTCGTGGTCATCGAGGGTGATTTCCTCCTTAACCACGTCCGATACGACTCTGTCGTGCAACCCCTCAAGTGTGAACCTCGAGGGTGGTTCCTCTTATGTTCACCTTGATGATCACATCGAGGGGAATCCATCGAGGGTGGTTCCTCAGGGTTCCCCTTGGTGTTAGACACACAATTACTATGGTTACTATGACTTTACACTGAACCATGTTACTAAAGACGGGTCAGCCCTGAGGGGTACCCGTGCGAGCTTAATTGCGAGTGATGTGGAGTCGGGTTGACCTGGAAGGTGCCCGCGAGATAATTATGAGGCATGGTCGGACATTCTTAGCCCTTGCCGCAAGTCCTCGAGACGGGGCGACAGGGTCACATCTTTCGTGAGTCTCTGCTTGTTACCGCGTGTTCCTAATCCACTATGATTTGGATATTTGATCTGAGGGGCCTCTGGCCTGATAGGAC
Source organism: Triticum aestivum (assembly GCF_018294505.1). NCBI lineage: Eukaryota > Viridiplantae > Streptophyta > Magnoliopsida > Poales > Poaceae > Triticum > Triticum aestivum. Next base: position 474,929,194 of record NC_057804.1, read on the forward strand.
TAACCATCACGTGGGCATAGTATGGGTGTTCTTGGTCGTATGCATCAGCCGAAGCTTAATAGACGTCACCGAATGAGCGGCGCGCGCCGGCTTGGACTGGTAAGCACCTGCCTTTTTAAGGAGGTAGCTAGGTGTGCTCATCAGCCGCGTTCGTAACATGCAGGAGTTCCCGGGGCGATGGCCCATGACCCCTGGAGGCATAGGTTTAGTCTGACGTGTTGACCTCTCTATTAAGCCTAGGTCGGGTTGCGACGTTTTGTTTGGCCGAGGCCGGGCATGACCGAGGAAAGTGTGTCTAGCCGGAGTTAATCGAGCATGGTGGGTAAGTTGGTGCACCCGTGGAGGAAAGAAAACATCTATCGATAGCCTGTCCTACGGTAACGGACACTCGGAGTTGTATCACGATTGATACCACTAGAACTGGATGCTGAGGCATGATGTGGATATGTTGCTTCGGCAGTCGAGAAAGGATCCCGGAGCATTGATACAACAACATAAATATGACTTATGTTATACTACTCTACTCGCTCATGTTGCTGCAAGACGGTGGTTTCCAGAAGATGCTAGTATTCGATAGGACTAGCTTCTCCCCCTCTTATTCTGGCATTCTGTAGTTAGTCCACAAATACTACCCCATTCATTGATACCGATGCATAAGTAGTGTAGATCCTTGCTTGCGAGTACTTTGGATGAGTACTCATGGTTGCTTTGCTACCCCTTTTCCCCATTCTTTCTTCTTTCTGGTTGTTGCAACCAGATGGTGGAGTCCAGGAGCCAGATACCACCTTTGACGACTGCTACTACCCCGAGGGTGCCTACTACCACGTGATGGACGCCGACGACCAGGAGTAGTTCGGAGGCTCCCAAGCAGGAGGCCTTGCCTTTTCGATCGATGTTGCTTTTGTGCTAGCCTTCTTAAGTTAAACTTGTTTAGTCATGTCTGTACTCAGATATTGTTGCTTCCGCTGACTCGTTTGTATTCGAGCCCTCGAGGCCCCTGGCTTGTAATATAAAGCTTGTGTTACTTTAATTTGTGTCTAGAGTTGTGTTGTGATATCTTCCCGTGAGTCCCTGATCTTAATCGTACACATTTGCGTGTATGATTAGTGTAGGATTGAATCGGGGGCGTGACAAGTTGGTATTAGAGCCGACTGCCTGTATGTAGCCCCCTTTCCAACTCCTTGGCCGAAGTTGAGTCTAGTCACTTAAAAAAACTTTTACTAACATGGTTGTGCGGCTTACAGGCCCACGTCGCCATTGGGTGGTATTAGGATCTTTTATTCCTCGTCTATACTCTGGGACTCCGATCTCTCGTCTATTCGGGTTAAACATTTTACTAACTCTGACATTAGGCTCTCGTACTCACTTCCTCCTGGAGAGCCCTGACATTATCGATGATCGCTTGCTTCGCCAGAAGACTTCCAAGGTACTCTACTATGTTCTCCCAAGAACATGTGCTCATCAATTTTGCAATTCACGTCCACCATCAACCCCTATGTATAGCTACATACACCTGTCGTTCATACATCATTTTCAGGTTGCTCTTGTTATTACAAGATGCCTCAAATTACACTCTGATGTTTCGAGAACCCCTTCCACAACTTCCTTGAAGTTCTTTGCCGCATGAATACCCCTACGAATAATTCCACACACTTATCAGGGATTTATTCATCCCGAGTTGATCATATGTCTCACAAAATTCTTTGAATGCAATTCGATCTCCTGAAGATCCTTTGCAGCCTAGTGCTCCCGAAAGTCTTGTCTACCTGCATTATGGTTAAATCCAATATTCATTAACATCCTTTGTCATTGTCATCCTGAGCCTATTGATTCATTATGTTGTGATTGCTCGCAATCATCAATCGAACCCTAAAATTTGACCTTCCTGCTCATACGTCATTCTAGACATGAGTTGGATCTCGGCCAATCATGTTGTAATTGATTGTCCACCTAGTTCCCTTCAACTTGAACATCGAATTATTCAGCTATTTCTATAATCTAATGCCTTCGCATTCTTTCCCTCGTCTGATTGACTACTGATACTCACATCAAATACATTGAGGACCGCTGAATCCTTTGTTTGATTATTATCCGGCAATGTCCTTCATATTCAAAATCTTGTGCGCTCTTCCCCTAATATATATTGCCGTTGGTAAATTGTATCCTCTGCTTATTGTTAACCATGCTCTATCATTGAGCTGATGTTATATGCTCTCGAAGTTAGTGGTATATGTTCCTAAGATACCCCTATGGGTTGAACCTATACCTTTCCTAAATCTGTGTGAACTCGAAAGAGATGTGAGTCATACTCTTCTGGTGCTTCACCAGATAAATCTTTCGCGCTACAAATTCTTCGAAAACGAGGAGTGAATGAAATATTATGCATTGAAGAAGTGGGAGTCGACCTTGAACCTTTGTGTTCATGCCCATGGACCCGATGTAGAACTTATCATGGAAGCTGCTTGTAAAAATAATTACCCCTTGTTATAAGTCCATCTTGTATTGGTGGTTTGATCATTCATAACCGTGGTTCCGACCATAGTTTCTCTTTAATTCCATTTCCCGGACAAGTTAAAATACTTGTCCACTGCAAGTCATTTCACTTGTCCAACCTCTAATTTGATCTACCTTCAAGTATTACCTCATGTTATCTCGAGGATATTGTGTCATTGCACTACCTCTTGTAAATTCTTAATTGAAGTGATACTCCGTCACATCATTCCTACCTGATTGGCTACATCATTATCGTGCTAAATTTTAACTGTGCTACCTGGACCTTCCCGGAGCATAATTTTCGATAATGAGCTAACTATGTCAATCTTCCTCGTCATATCATTTCACCTTGAACAACAAGCTTGATTTCGAGTTTGTGTCGTACCTGTGGTTCCAGTAACCTTTCGCTTCATCATTCCTTTGACTTGATGTCATCGCCGATCGATTACATCTTCATGAAACCTCTCGACAAATGTGTCGTGATCATCATCATCATACCAAACTTTCCAGGATATCAACTGAATTCATGATGAGAAATACCATCCTTGCCCCCTTGGTGAATTGTTGCTGAGCCTGTGGGCCCCATCCTCATCTTTTCCTTGCTAAAATTTGTACGACTTATTTTATAAGTTGTTTCCAATGGGTCCTTCTGTATCCAAAGTCTGACCTTTCCCTAATGAACATGTCAATGCTATCCCGAAGCATGTCTGCGGTACTCCGAACATCAACAAGAACATCGGAAGCGCAATGCTAAATCTTCTTGATCAATTATCGGGTAAACCTCATAAATTCCTTGCCCCTTTGTCTAACTGGTTTCATTCTTGGAGCCTTATCATTTATATCATGCTATGCCTTTCCTTGGGAAAGATATACTCTTATACCTAGGCATAAACACATTTTCCTTGCCATTGGTCTGTTTAATCTGATAATCACATTTTCCTTTCCATTGTTTTGTTTAACCTTTCCGGTAATCTAACTTGTCTGAGCAGAGATAAATCCCTGCTTTAGCAAGCACCTCGGGGTACAACTTTGTCAGTAAGACCCTGTTACTATTGTTGATGGCATTCCAGTAACCACCGATGGATGAGAATTTTTCCTATTGGTCTGCCTCGTCTTACGAGCAGGAAAATGGTTCTGTTCGTCCCACACCCTTGGTACCAAACTTTGTTGCCAACATAAGTGACAGGCTATCCTCTGACCTGACTTGCTATCATGACCATTCAAGATGTTAGCGCCTTCCTGCTTTTAACCCACATGGTGTGCCCATAACCCACAGTTCCACAAGATCAAAACCTGACTCTCGTGTACACCCTTGTTTCTAAGGTTATTTCTCACGCTTGGCTTCATTGAAAATCCTGAGCAGCCTTCCGAGAGGCGATCTATTCTGGTATCAAACGCAATACTTATTACCATTACTCTGAACCCCTTTCACCCCTTGTTTCAAGAAACAAACGATTGTCTACCAGGCCGAAGCTCCTTATTGCACCTCACCTTGCTCTCGATGACTTTCTTGAATTTCAACTCGAGAGATGCCTCTATGTCACGTTCACTAACATAGTCCCCGCATACCTATCTTGTGTTGAGCTCCGTCCTTCCCGAGCCTTTTCCCTTACTACACCTCTTAAATCTCGGGACGAGATTTCTTGTAGTGGAGGAGAATTGTAACACCCCAAGTGTCATGCTACAGTAACCCTCTGTGATTAAGCTAATCATTTTTCCAAACAGTTCTTAATCACCCTTGATTCAAATCTCATTTGAAATTCCACTTTGGAATCAAATTCAATTTGCAAGTGAATTTTGAAGTTGCACAAAAGTTGCTGAAAAATAGTCCATCATTTAGTAAAAATTCCATAACAAATGATTGTTCAGGAAAACAACATCAACTCCAACCTAAGATGGACTATAGAAAATTAAAACAAGTGCCAACTCAGCAAATTAATTGCTTTTCCATGTTTTTCCAAATTCCACCTAATTCAAACTTCTTCCAAACTTGTTGTGGCTGTGCCAAAAATTGCATTGTATCTATGTGGACAATTCCCATATTTTACAAAAAATAATTTTGGCACCCTAAATATTACAAAACCCCTTTCTATAAAAGAAAAGCAGAATCATAAAAAAAGGAAAATAATAGACCAGGCTGCACTATGCACTTGGCCCAGCCGCGCAACAGTGCCAGCCCAGCCCACTTGGCCCAGCCTTTCGTCCTGCTCCTGCAACAGGAGAAGGCCAAGCCGCCATGGCTGTGGGTCACTCGCCCCCGCGCACTGCTACCCCGCGGGTGGATAAGAACAGCCCACCGACGCTCTCTCTCTCTCGCCCAAACCCTAACACACATCAGATCCCCCTCCTCCTCGCTCTCTCTCACTCGCTCGCTTCTCTCTCTCACGCAGTCGAATGCGCCCGCCACCGTTGCCGCGTCGATCCCGCGGCCACCGTCATCGCCTCGCATAACCGACATCCCGTAGGCGTCTGTCGTCGTCCTCCACGTCGACCGGTGCCCGCTGTTGGAGCCGGGAGGCACCATAGCGCCGGATCCAGCTCGCCCCCTTCCGCCTCGGTCGCCGTCAATCTTCCTCCTCTCCGGTGACTCCTGCTGCTACTAAGCCTATCACCGACCTTCGTGTGCTGCTCGGTGAGCCCCTCATCCGTCTCCCTCTCCTTGTTGACTCTGGCTGCCCTGATAACCCACAAGTGTAGGGGATCGCAACAACTTTTGAGGGTAGAGTATTCAACCCAAATTTATTGATTCGACACAAGGGGAGCCAAAGAATATTCTTAAGTATTAGCAGTTGAGTTGTCAATTCAACCACACCTGGATAGTTTAGTATCTGTTGCAAGGTATTTAGTAGCAAAGTAGTATGATAGTAATGGTAATAGTGGCAAAAGTAAAGATAGCAGTTTTGTAATGATTGTAATAGTAGCAACGGAAAAGTAAATAAGCAAAGCACAATATGTGAAAAGCTTGTATGCATTGGATCAATGATGGATAATTATGTCGGATGTGATTCCTCATGTAATAGTTATAACATAGGCTGACATAGAACTAGCTCCAGTTCATCAATATAATGTAGGCATGTATTCCAAATATAGTCATACGTGCTTATGGAAAAGAACTTGCATGACATATTTTGTCCTACCCTCCCGTGGCAGCGGGGTCCTAATGGAAACTAAGGGATATTAAGGCCTCCTTTTAATAGAGAGCCGGGCCAAAGCATTAGCACTTAGTGAATACATGAATTCCTCAAACTACGGTCATCACCGAGAAGTATCCTGATTATTGTCACTTCGGGGTTATCGGATCATAACACATAATAGGTGACTATAGACTTGCAAGATAGGATCAAGAACTCACATATATTCATGAAAACATTATAGGTTTAGATCTGAAATCATGGCACTCGGGCCCTAGTGACAAGGGTTAAGCATAGAAAACACTACTAGGAAAAGGCTAATTAGTGGCGCACCTGTTTTGGCCATTAATGGCGCACTACAGGTGCGCCACTAGCATCACGCCACTAGTAACTAATACTAATTGCGCACCCCTGGTGCGCCATTAGTGTACCAGACAATAGTGGCGCACCAGGGAATGCGCCATTACTATGCCTCCCAGGGGGGCATATTTACCTTGTGCTCTGGGTTACTAATGGCGCACATCTAGATAATGTGCCACTAATGTGTTTACTGCAGTGCACCACTAAAGTGTTGTGCGAGGCGCCACTAGTATGAACATTAGGAAAAAAATCTAATATTTGCACAGGTTACAAAATATATTACTGCACAGAATAGAGACAACACAACATATAAACAGCAGATTTATCGAATACAATAGAAGATTAGTCTCCGAATACAATTCATCATATTAGTCTCCGAATTCAAAATACCGAACAAAGTTAGAACATTAAAAGTCTCGAGACCACAAGTAGCGAGTTTGTCTTCACATTACAAGTCGATATCGATCATCTATACTACCATCACATAGAAGAGAGCTGCAGTCATCACGATGAGCATCATCGCGATGAAACTAGTCTTCATCTGGTTCTTCCAACGCTCCCTCCTCTCTCCCGCTAGATAGCGTGCGTATCTAGCTTCCGCCTCCGCCCTAGTGGTGTACCCTTTGTAACTGTTATCGCTAAAACAGTGAACCTGTCTTCGACACTCCTCCCAGTCATCGTAGACTCCGGGATGGCATCTCTATGCACTAGCCAAACAAAACGTTAGTAGCAATTCACAGACAATACATAAGCAATATATAAGTATGCAACAAAAGGATCGGAAGAGAAAAGCAACACATTAATAGCACGATTCATGGTCCTACTAATAAATAGCATCGATTACATATAAGTTGAATGACTGTCCAAACCAAAGAGACATACAAGTTCATTAAAGTTTAATTACAACATGAGCTAATCGATATTTCATAACTACATAGCATCACTACTTTCGACTCGACTCAGGGACCGGAACATGGATGAAGCCGCTGTCTTTCGTGATGGTCATGAAATCGCGGTCGTTGTCAGCCTGCATTTGTAGCATTGTTTCTATCTCACTGTTGGACGGTTGATATCTGAGGTACAACTGCCCCGAGGTGCGAAGGACATCTTGATGGATGATTTTCGCAAACTCCAACTGGATACGAAAGAATTCTTGTCTGATGTCCGCGTCCTGGATTGCCGACAAGCGTGCGGCCCAATCTTTGAGATTATTTGGTAGTATAAGGTGATTATGGTCCCGTATGGTCGCCTGCATGTGATGCAGGGCGTAGTAGGCATCCTTTTGACCGCCAGGCGGCTGCTTGACGCAGGGGAACATCGTATTATTGGTGAACACGTGCTGGTTGTACCTACGAATTGGCCTGCTGAAGGTGCCTCCAGATCTAGCGTAGCCGGGAAGAGCTTCATCAAGAACTTTCTTCATATTTGTGTAGTCTTTCTTCGACTGACGGTCCGAGTCGAAATACATGGCCATGGAATATTTCGGGCTTAAGAGGATGAGTGTGCAATGTGTGTCACTGCACAAAACACGGAATGTTAGGAAAAAAAGAACGATCGAAATCTAAGAAATCATATGTTACGGGGCGGTGAGGGATGACTTACTCGGGAAAGTAAGGCACGAGGAAGTTATCCTTATCTGGGTTTGCCAGAATGACGCCTTCGAGGTATGAACTCGCGACTTGCCGGGCCCCAGTGATGCCCAAGATCTTGGCACGCATGTAGAAGGGGACGACTATCACGATGTCCGGGGTCTTGTCTCTAATGATCCGCATCTCCATACTCAGCGAAAATAGCCGAATGAAGGTGTAGTGCAGTCGATGAAGGTTAAACATAGCAAAGATGTCAGCAAACCGCAGGACGATCATACCCCCGATGGCGCTATCACAAAGCCCTTGCCCTCTGGCGCCTTGGCCACGAAAACCAGGTATGCCACATCATTCTCGGAGAGACGCCGCTTCTCCAAAGAAAGAACACTGTCATGCAGACTCCGCATAGCACCGGTTGCAGCATTGAGCAGATTAGTCGGTAGCATTGGCCTAGCCACCACATGCACCCTCCTCGAGATATCCTTAGGCGAAGGTGGCCCGTCCTGAGCACGGATCGTACTCGGTGCCGGCTGGCTCACACCCTTGTTAGTCTTTCTTTTTCGTCCCTTCTTCTTCTGCTGCTGTAATGGGATCGAGTTCTGCTCAGAGACCACCTTCTTGAGTGTGTTGGGGCTGATAATATTTCGCATCTCGGCTATCTGAGGCTCGGTGAAGGCAGCAGCTGGAGGTGTCTCCTGAGAACTGAACGCCAGACAACGCCTGTTGCAATTGGGTTTCTCCAGGGTACCAGCTCGATCGTGGTCGTCTTTTGCAGGGTTGGGTTCTTGAGAAGGAGGCCCCAAGAATTCGTCACCGTACCCATGTTCGGCAAAGTACTTATCGACCTTACTAAATGTACCGCCGTCGTCATCGTCCGGATCCTGTGCCATATGCATGTCCGGATCCTGTGCCATATGCATGTTCGGCATGTCCGGTAGTGTTGCGGTGGTCTTGCCATGGCTTGGCGCCGGAACGACTGGCGATGTTGTCTGTGGGGTGGTGTTCCCCGCCCCCAAACGAATCTGGCTCTTCGGCCAAAGCAGGGGCCAGCTTAAGCAGGTGCTAAGCGTCATCACTGTTGGAAATATGCCCTATAGGCAATAATAAAAGTATTATTATATTTCATTGTTCATGATAATTGTCTTGTATTCATGCTATAACTGTATTATCCGGAAATCGTAATACACGTGTGAATACTTAGACCACACTATGTCACTGGTAAGCCTCTAGTTGACCAGCCCGTTGTGATCAACAGATAGTCATGGTTTCCTGACTATGGACATTGGATGTCATTGATAACGGGATCACATCATTAGGAGAATGATGTGATGGACAAGACCCAATCCTAAGCATAGCATAAAAGATCGTGTAGTTCGTTTTGCTAGAGCTTTGCAAGTGTCAAGTATCTCTTCCTTCGACCATGAGATCGTGTAACTCCCGGATACCGTAAGAATGCCTTGGGTGTGCCAAACGTCACAACGTAACTGGGTGACTATAAAGGTGCATTACAGGTATCTCCGAAAGTAGCTGTTGGGTTGACACGGATCGAGACTGGGATTTGTCACTCCGTATGACGGAGAGGTATCTCTGGGCCCACTCGGTAATGCATCATCATAATGAGCTCAAAGTGACCAAGGTGTTGGACACGGGATCATGCATTACGGTACGAGTAAAGTGACTTGCCGGTAACGAGACTGAACAAGGTATTGGGATACCGACGATCAAGTCTTGGGCAAGTAACGTACCGATTGGCAAAGGGAATTGTATACAGGGTTTGATCGAATCCTCGACATAGTGGTTCATCCGATGACAACATCGAGGAGCATGTGGGAGCCATCATGGGTATCCAGATCCCGCTGATGGTTATTGACTAAGAGAGTCTCGGTCATGTCTACATGTGTCCCGAACCCGTAGGGTCTACACACTTAAGGTTCAGTCACGCTAGGGTTATAGGGATATGTATATGCAGTAACCCGAATGTTGTTCGGAGTCCCGGATGAGATCCCGGACGTCACGAGGAGTTCCGGAATGGTCCGGAGGTAAAGATTTATATATGGGAAGTCCTGTTTCGGGCATCGGGACAAGTTTCGGGGTTATCGGTATTGTACCGGGACCACCGGAGGGGTCCCGGGGGCCCACCGGGTGGGGCCACCCATCCCCGGGGGCCACATGGGCTGTAGGGGGTGCGCCTTGGCCTACATGGGCCAAGGGCACCAGCCCCACAAGGCCCATGCGCCTAGGGTTTCCAAGGGGGAGGAGTCCTACTAGTGGAAGGCACCTCCTAGGTGCCTTGGGGGGGAGGGAATCCCCCCTTGGCCGCCGCACCCCCTAGGAGATTTGATCTCCTAGGGCCGGCCACCCCCCCTTGGCACCCCTATATATAGTGGGGGGAGAGGAGGGACTTCATACCTTGTGCCCTGGCCTTTGGTTGCCTCCTTCTCCCTCCCCAACACCTCCTCCAACTCCATAGCGCTTAGCGAAGCTCTGCCGGAGTACTGCAGCTCCACCAACACCACGCCGTCGTGCTGCTGCTGGTGCCATCTCCCTCAACCTCTCCTCCCTTCCTTGCTGGATCAAGAAGGAGGAGACGTGGCTGTTTCCGTACGTGTGTTGAACGCGGAGGTGCCGTCCGTTCGGCGCAGGTCATCGGTGATTTGAATCACGTCGAGTACGACTACATCATCACCTTGCAAGCTTCCGCACGCGATCTACAAGTGGTATGTAGATGCAAACTCTCTCCCTAGACTCGTTGCTTAGATGAACTCATAGATGGATCTTGGTGAAACCGTAGGAAAAATTTTAATTTTCTGCAACGTTCCCCAACAGTGGCATCATGAGCTAGGTCTATGCGTAGTTCTCTTTGCACGAGTAGAACACAATTTTGTTGTGGGCGTGGGTTTTGTCATCTTACTTGCCTCTACTAGTCTTTTCTTGCTTCGACGGTATTGTGGGATGAAGCGGCCCGGACCAACCTTACACGTACGCTTACGTGAGACCGGTTCCACCGACTGACATGCACTAGTTGCATAAGGTGGCTGGCGGGTGTCTGTCTCTCCCACTTTAGTTGGAGCGGAATCGATGAACAGGGCCCTTATGAAGGGTAAATAGAAGTTGACAAAATCACGTTGTGGTGATTCGTAGGTAAGAAAACGTTCTTGCTAGAACCCAATTGCAGCCACGTAAAAGATGCAAACAACAATTAGAGGACGTCTAACTTGTTTTTGCAGCGATTGATCATGTGATGTGATATGGCCAGAAGTCGTGATGAATGATGAATTGTGATGTATGAGATCATGTTCTTTGTAATAGGATTCACGACTTGCATGTCGATGAGTATGACAACCGGCAGGAGCCATAGGAGTTGTCATTATTTTTTGTATGACCTGCGTGTCATTGAATAACGTCATGTAAACTACTTTACTTTATTGCTAAACGTTAGTCATAGAAGTAGAAGTAGTCGTTGGCGTGACAACTTCATGAAGACACGATGATGGAGATCATGATGATGGAGATCATGGTGTCAAGCCGGTGACAAGATGATCATGGAGCCCCGAAGATGAAGATCAATGGAGCTATATGATATTGGCCATATCATGTCACAACTATATAATTGCATGTGATGTTTATTATGTATTATGCATCTTGTTTACTTAGAACGACGGTAGTAAATAAGATGATCCCTTATAAAATTTCAAGAAGTGTTCTCCCCTAACTGTGCACCGTTGCTACAGTTCGTCGTTTCTAAGCACCACGTGATGATCGGGTGTGATGGATTCTTACGTTCACATA